>NC_065444.1:223604779-223692279 GCF_917563875.1 Diabrotica virgifera virgifera
AAAAAATTTTTTGTTTTAAATTTCATATAGAACATTTCTGCATATAACATTGTTTGCGCTAAAGCATAGTTTTAGAAATATTGACGAAAAACGTAAAAAAACTACTAATTTACCGACTTCTCCCCCATCTCCCCCCCAAACCGGACGCTCAAAATGGTGTAACTTTTTACTGAACAATATGTGGACCATATAGAACAATTTGGTGTTGAAAGAAAACTTTTACTTTGGATGTTTTGGTTAGGCCATTTTTTGGACCAGTTATACTATACTGCCTCCGTAACTTTGGAACCATTCATTTTAGAAAGATTATGCATAGGGCCTTCTTTATTTTAAATTTAATGTAGAATAATTTTGTATACAAGGTTGTTCATGCTAAACCGCATAGTTTTAGAAGTATGGACGAAAAACGTAAAAAACTACGAATGTTCCGATTTCTATCCCCTCTCCCCTCCAAACCCGACGCTCAAAATGGTGTGACTTTTTTCTGGACATTGTGTGGACCATATAGAACAATTTGGTGTTGGAGGAGAACTTTCACTTTGGATGTCTGGGTTATGCCATCTTTTGGATTAACTATACTGTACTATTAATAGTTTGAAATACAATTTCTGGATTTAACAACAAGAAGGTATGGCGCACTAAATTCGAACGTCTTTATGTTGAATTGGAAATATTGGAGAATAAAAAATTGTTCACAATACAAGTGGCCTGCATTGAATCACCTGGAGAAGGAAGACATGATCATTTTCAACGCTTGGAATGGTATTCCTGATTCTTATGATCAGCTGAAAAAGCTCACGTTTGCTGTTCTTTCCTTTTCGAGTTCTACATATTATATCAACATTATAAAAATGGATATTTCACCAAAAATTTTGTAAAAAATACAGTGTTGTAGGAAATAATACCGTACAAAACGAAAAAAATAGAAGTCTCTACGATGATTATGTAGAAACGAAGATATCGCCAAAAAACGAAAAAAAACGTTTTAATTTTTTGGGGGGTTGTGGGTTCTGGATGGGGCTAGGTGTTTAAACATTTTTTTGGCCCAATACTTTTTGATGTAGAACATGTGATATTTTTTATTTTTGGAATATCGCTGGGAGCATTTTTCACTACCTTAACCGACTAGATCCTTTAGTTTTATTTAGTGTAGTAAAAGGTAGCTGAATAAGTAGGCTCCCAATTTTTTTTAAATTGTTATAATGCTCGTATTTGGCTCTTTGGCTAAAAAGTTTGCCGACCAGTATGTTAAACCGTAGAGTTCAAAGAAGTTTTATTATGAGTTTAAGTCTAGATGTGTTATATAAAAAATATGGTACAAGTTTTAATTTTAAGAAAAACGTGGTTTAACTTTTTTTTATTTTTAGGGCAAAATTGCGATTTTGACAATTTTATCCCACCTAAAATTCAAAATAAACTTGATTTTCGTTTTCAGCATTATCAAAAACATAAAGTAAAACCAAAATTAGCAATTCACCACCAATGATCAGTATCTCGAAAAATTAGCGTTACTTTGGGGATTTATAACGTAGATGTTAAACGTTGCACCATTTGTTTTCTATAAAACATTTTGATCCAAAACTTTCCAGAAAACTTCTTTGAACTCATGTTTTATTTTTGAATTTGATTTAAAATCTATATTTCAAATTTTGACAGTCAAATTTTGCGATTAAACTTTGCAATTCACGAATCTGCACCTTGTACTTTAAAATATTCTTAACTTTTACTAGAATAAGACTAAAAGCTTAAAGCAGAAACCACTGTCTTTAAAAAAGTGAGCGATATATAGTGTACAAACTTTAGAAAAAAATATTAAAACGGACAAGAGTTGTAGCGATAAACGCAAAAAAACGTGATTTAATTTTTTTTTATTTTTAGGGTACAATAATTGCAATTTTGGCAATATTCTCCCACCTAAAATTTAAAATAAATTTCATTTTCGTTTTCATCACGGTCAAAAACATAATCTAAGGCCAAAATTAGCCATTCTCCACCCATGGTCAATATCTCGAAAAATAGGCGTTAGGATTAGGGATATCTAATGTCGATATTAAAAGTTGCACTATTTTTTCCTATAAAACATTTTGACCTAAAACTTAAGGTGATACAGTAGCGATCAACAGGTAGTAAAAACGCGTTCCAAGATTGCGGCTGTAATTTTGAATATTTTTTCGAAACATTTGGCACACGTATTCGTAATATAATAAAGAATGGCGGTACAGAGCCCAATTTGAAAAATATATTAATATGTGAAAATTACTCTGTAATTAAATACCATATTAAAAAAACGAGCCTGTACCGCTATTAAGAAGAACAAACAAATACACTTTCTTCAAATAAACTTTTTTATCCGATGACTAGATTTTGTGTCATTTTGGAACTACTAAAATTTTTTATTTCATTAGTAGTTCCAAAATGACACAAAATCTAGGCATCGGATAAAAAAGTTTATTTGAAGAAAGTGTATTATTTTGTTCTTCTTAATGGCGGTACAGGCTCGTTTTTTTAATATTGTATTTAATTACAGAGTAATTTCCACATATTAATATATTTTTCAAATTAAGCTCTGTACCGCTATTCTTTATTATATTACGAATACGTGTGCCAAATATCTCGAAAAAATATTCAAAATTACAGCCGCAATCTTGGAACGCGTTTTCGCTACCTGTTGATCGCTACTGTTTCCTCTTAAAAGAAAACTTCTTTGTACTCTGCATAAACGTGATTAAGAAGCTAAATTTTATACTTCGTCACACAACTTTTGCGATTAAACATTGCAATGCACAAATCCGCATCTTTTCCTTTGAAAAATTCATAACCTTTAACAGGATAAGAATAAAATCTTGAAACAGTGGTCTTAAGAAATGTTAGAGCTAAATACTGTAAAAATTTCAGAAAAAAATATTAAAATCGAACAGAGTTGTAGCGAGGTAAACGCAAAAAACGTGATTTCATTTTTTTTATTTTTAGGTTAAAATTGCGATTTTGACAATGTTCCCCCACATAAAATTCAAAATAAACTTTATTTTCGTTTTTAGCACCCTCGAACATATAAAGTATAAATAAAATTAGCCATTCGCCCCTCCGTGGTCAGTATCTCGAAAACTAAGCGCTTTTTTGAGGGTGTCCCGCTCGTGTATCTGATTAAAGTCTCAGACAGCAGAATTTTATGACGCTGGTATTTCAAAGCTAGTTCACTGCTATAATAAGTTCCTGAATTAGTTGAGAGATCATGTAGAAAAGTAGTATATTTGAGTGTCTCTTTTAAATGTATATGTTACCGGCCAAACCCGATTTCAGGACAAACTAGTTTATCCTGATATAAAGACGCACACTTCAGGCCAAACCTGTTTATCCTGATATAATAAAGATTCACACTCCAGGATAAACTAGTACGGCCTTCTTCTTCTTCTTCTTGTAGTGCCTATCCGTTTCGGATGTCATGGCAATCTCTACTTTTCACACTGCTGCTCTGAAAAGACTTCTAGTCGTTGTGTTGAACCACGTACGTAGATTTTTCTAGGTCTTTTTTAGATGCGTCTATAAATACGATATGACAATTTTTAAAATAATTTTCTATGTCTGAATTAAACATCATATATCTCGCGCGCAAAAGGAGCGCATAAGGCGCGCAAAACGCGCATACGGCGCGCGAAAAGCGCGCATAATGCTCGCACAACGCGCGCTTTAGGCGCGCGCCTTATGCGAGCGTTTTGCCAGCGATATCGCGCTAAATGCGCGCGTTTTGCGCGCGAGAAATATGATGTTTAATTCAGACATAGAAAATTATTTTAAAAATCATCATATCGTATTTACAGACGCATCTAAAAAAGACCTAGAAAAATCTGCGTACGTGGTTCAACACAACCACTAGAAGTCTTTTCAGAGCAGCAGTGTGAAAAGTAGAAATTGCCATGATGGTCGCCAATATCCGAAATGGATAGGCACTACAAGAAGAAGAAGAAGAAGGCCGTACTAGTTTATCCTTAAGTGTGAATCTTTATTATATCAGCATAAACTAGTTTGGCCTGAAGTGTGCGTCTTTATATCAGGATAAACTAGTTTGGCCTAGGCCAAACTAGTTTGGCCTGAAGTGTGTTTATTTATATCAGGATAAACTGGTTTGGCCTAGGATAAACTAGTTTGGCCTACGCGCGATAGGATAAACTAGTTTGGCCTAGGCCATACTAGTTTATTCTAAGACGGTTAGGACAAACTAGTTTGGCCTCGGCCAAACTAGTTTGTCCTGAAATCGGGTTTGGCCGGTAACATATGTTATAAAATCTTTTTCTTGTACTTGTTTTTTTTTCTACTCCAAAACGTACCGTACTTTCTGGATAGCTCTCGTATTTTTTATTTTATCCTAAATACTAATTTTATTGTAATCCTTTTTAAATTACATATTTATAAAGGTAAGAATAAATCTACATTTCTTAAACGTTTTCCGGTTAACTGGCCTATAATTCAATCCCAACGCTGAGGACAGAGTTCTGAGATAATCTCAATGGTTTTCTTCAGGCTGGAGGCATAGCGAGGAGTGTCGTATCGTTGTGCTGTTAGTGACATGAATTGCAAATGTAATTGGGGCTTCCATTAATTGGATGGATTAGTTGGTACACATACCTACTACGGTTTGATACCTTCTTATTTATTTGTACCAAGGGCCTTAATGGAAGTTTATCCGCTCGGGATTATCCTTGGAGATAATTTTGTAAGTTTTCAAAAAGAGTTATAAACGACTTTTTTCTTTATTACGCTTTAAATACTAAAAAAATAAAGAGTATGAGACCTAGTAAATATGGCCCAATTTGAAACTGTTTTCAAAGGTTTTAATTTTGACTATATTTTATTATATTTTTGATTATATTTATTTATAGTCATCATTAATGGCGTTACAAGTCTTTGTGAGTATTTGCCGTGTTTACTATTGCCTACCATGTTTGTCGGTCCTGGGCCACTATTTTCCATTGTCTCACAAGAAGACTATTTTTCAGACTTAAAAGAAATTATAGTAGGTGTTCCATAAGGCAGTGTGTTGGGTACAGTCCTATACCTACTATTGGGACCGTGCAAGTTCGGAAAAGCGACACCTGGTTTCTACGCTCTGCAACTTTATTCTCACTTTTAATTATATTGGCCAATCATATTATGGTCCTGGTTGCTAGATAATTGTCAAGGCCATAGTCCAAAAAAATAATAAGAAGAAAAATAAGATTTAGGTTGTGTTATTTAAACGTAAACAATTGTATGTAGTAAATAAAATTAGTTATTAAAATGCAGTACTGCAAGCAAAATACAATGAATTAAATTTACCTTTATATAATAATTGCATATCATATCAATATTGTGGAGCAATATATAATTTTTTTTTCTTCAATGACAGCAGGTATGAAATATACCTCAATTTGACAATTTCAATTGACAATAAGAATTATTTAAGAAAGTTGCAATATTTCTACGCTATTCGCGCACGATCGTTTCTCGTATCCCCTCCAAGTACTTGCACACCGCGAATATGCTTCTTTTCATGAGAATTTTTCAGTGCGTCACAAATGATAGAAAAAAAGGTAAGTCCGTGATAATATACATTTTAGTGACATGACATTTTAGTTAAATCTGACAGTTGTCACATTTTATTTAGAATTTGGCCTAAAAACAAATCAATTGTGTTTATTGCATTTATAAAATGGTATTTTCTTTGATTTGTATAGTCTTATAAATTGTACAGATTATATTCGTAGATATTATTATATAATTAGTAAATAATTTTTTTCGATTATGGCGCCATCTATTGACAACTAGAATTAATGTTATAAATGTCACCGACGAAATGTAATCACCGACGTGCTTTTTTTCTGTCACATGCAATTTAATGCGTTAGAAAGAAATCGAAAAACTGTGACGCACTGAAAGATCCTCATGAGAAAAAGCATACACGTATGATATACCTGTACTGGAAGACAACAGAGTTGCAACCTTTGCTGATGATACAACTATCCAAGCAGTAGGGACGACTAGTGAAGAGGCGGTCAAAGACAAACAAGGTCCAAATAGCAGTTAACCAAATCCATAAATTGACACAAAAATGGATAATCACGCTGAATGAAGCTAAATCTGTCCATGTTAATTTCACCAACAAAATAATACAATACAATCTACCAATTATAATCAACAATATCCAATTACCATATGCAGATACTACTAAGTATTTGGGAGAAGTATTTGGGTATAACATTAGATGCAAAACTACGCTGGAAGGCTCACATTAAAAAAAAGGGAAGAACTAAATACAAGATATAAAAAAATATATTGGCTAGTTGGAAGAAACTCCACATTGTCGATGCATAATAAGTTATTACTTTATAAACAAATATTGAGACCGGTATAGACTTATGGATGCCCACTATGAATGGGGGTGTACTAGACCAAGTAATATAACAATAATACAAAGATTCCAAAGGACCTAGGAACGGAAACTGTATATATAATCTACAAGAAGATGGCAGGAAGTCACGAGCAACGACTTCATAAGCACGAGAATATTGAAGCAATCCAGCTCCTCGATACTACTGGTCAAACTAGAAGATTGAAGAGGACAAAGCCTTTTGAACTAGTTTGAATGATAGGTGATAGTGAATAGCAGACCATAGTTCTTGTGCGCGTGTGTATGCTAAAATAGTGCACTATCTTGTTAGATTAGATCAGAGACGCTATAGTGTAAGCTCTTAATTTTAAGTAACAGTAGTAATTTAGGTTAAATTAAAATTGCTCATTGGTCAATTATGACCAGATTTTAATTGTAATAATCATCATCGTAGTGATGATTATGGAAAAAAAATATAGTTTTTGTTTGATCTATTTTCTGATGTAAGTTTGTGTGAGTTTAAAATTTTAAAGAATTTTTAAAGGTTAATATTTTGAATTTTCAACCTTCTCTAAAAAAGCTTTAAAAACAGAAATCCCGTATATGACACTTTTTATTGGCGCCAATAAAAGGTATTTTCCCTTAAATCTAACGAAATCCCACGAGTTCTTAAGGATTCCAACTCTCGCGCTTTGAATAATATCGGAAATATGCCCATTGTCATTCGAAGCGATATAGAGCGGCGATATTTCTCTTGAATACTGAAAAAGGAAGCAGCTTTGTCACTAAAATTCCATTTAAGATATTCCGTTTAAGCCCGATTTGTCGTCGTGGTTGTATGAGTGACACTTTCTCGATATGCGTTGAACTTTTGAGCTTTAATGCTCGAGGAATCACAGAGAATTAGGAGCAAGTTAGGTATAATGTGCCGAAATGTGAAGAAATACAGTAAGATTAAGTTTATGTAATAAATATCAAAAGCTTTTGTGTTAATAAAGATACATAATATATTTAATTGGTGTTTTACAAAGGTGTGGACGATTTTAGAATCGACCACTCTCTGATGATGTAACGATATGTCTGATGATGAAAAAATGATAATGCAAACTTAATTAATGATCATACAGTATATCGTATATACAGTATGATGCAAGTATATGGAATAAATTTGTTATTTCGGAAGCCGGAGACTTTAAAAAAAATCCCGAAACTAGTAGATTTTTTTTAAATTAGGAGTTTTTAGCATACAGATCATACTAGTGATGTCATCCATCTGATTGTGATAATGAAGTCTATGATTTTTAAATGAGAATAGAGGTCGTGCTCTAACTCATTTAAAAAGTTATTCAATTCTCTATTCAGTAACATAAACATTAACATAATTATTTATACAGGTTGTCCGAAATATATATTTTTTAATTAAATTGATTGACACAAAAAGAATAATGTATCTAATTTACTTAATTCAAAATACATTTTGCTGATATCAGAAAATCAAAAAATGTTTATTTGATAAATAAACATTGCTTTAATTAAATATGCCATCCGCCCGCCACTTGGCAGTTTGAACATTTAATTTAAGGGATAATCAATGTTTTTTGTCAAATAAACACTTTTTCTATTTTCTGACAGCAGTATAATGTATTTTCATACATTCTTCTTTTTGTGTCAATTAATTCAATTCAAAAAAACGATTTGTTGGACACCCTGTATAAATAACTATGTTAATGTTTATATTAATATAACGAGAATAAAATAACCTTTCAAATGAGCTGTCATACCACCCCTATTCTCATTAAAAAACTAATCGATGACGTCATCACGCCCAGATGAATGACATCACTAGTATGATTTATATGTCAAAAACTATTGATTTAAAAAAAATCGACCTATTTCGGGATTTTTCCCTTAAAGTCGCCGGTTTACGAAATAACGAATTTATTCCACACATTTGCACCATACTGTATGTATTTAAAAACACTATGAATATATTCACATTTAAATGTGTTTGCTATACCAATGGCTACTAAGGTGATTTAAATGTGAATTTCATGACTTCATTACTACTATTCAAAGGGTTTTCACCTTATAAGGGAGACTTTGGCTCTCATTACATTTTTTCTATTTTACTTTTGTTTTATATACATACAGGGTGCTGCATTAGTACGAAGAAGTCCAATTATTAGGTTGTCGTAAGAAGTACAAAAACAATAATTTAGGTTAAAGTTGGGACATAGATAGTACCATGATTTTAAAAAATATTTTGAAATATACAGGACAACCCTTATTATAATCGGTTCGCTAGACACAACTGGCTTGTGATTTTAGTAGGTAATGTTTTTGTTTTTGGCCAATTTTGCCAAAATTTTCAAAATTACTAACTATTTAGTAATTCTTTTTTTTTGTCAATTTAACGAAATTGGCAAAATTATTTACTAAAATCACTAGAAAGTTGTGTCTGAGTTCAGCGAACCGACTATAACAGGGTTACACAAACTAATATTTTTTTATGGAATACTCTATTATATCTTTGGTTCCATGACATCTCGTTACGCGACAGTTCGTAACCGGACAACTGGTAACGGACAATTCGTAACAGCGACAGTTCGTAACGGCGACAGTTCGTAACTATACAAATTCGTAACGGACAATTCGTAACGTCCAAATTGAATTATTCTGTTTATTTTTGTTAACGTGGAAACGAAATGTTATTACAATTATAAATGAAATTATGTTTATCAATTTAACGAATCAGTATCAGGATAAACATTTTTAACGCATTTCATATTTCGTGTTTCAGAATATAAGAGAAGTATTTAATCCAAGTTTTAAAGTAATCCCTCGTATCAACTATAACCGTTAATTGAATACCCAACGCTATAAGCAATCACAAGGTTTATTATAATAACAGGTAATTATAATCTTTCCTTTAAAAAATGTTTATTAGAAAATTGGGAATGTCTTAAGACGGATGTTAGCTTAAATATTTCACGAATTACTTTATTATTCCTTTGTATAGGTATATGCAAATTTACGGAACAATAAGAGGGATAAACTTTTAAAAATATTGTTTAAAGTTTGTATGTATTTAAATATTTGTTTGTGTTTAAAGACTTTTTCTACAATCACTTGATAAAGAAGACTTTTTCGCTTGTCCATGGCAACGAAAAGTTGACCTTTACTGAGTACCGTCACTTTATCGGTCTAGCGCGTAAAGTTTGATTTTATGCTCGTCGTCCGTAGCAACCGTACAACTATACAATATAAACACAATGAACATTCAAACTGAAAGATATAATAGTTAATGTTATGACATTATAATGACAGATATAAAAGAGTTAAAATAAAGTTAATGATTTAAAAATAGTTTCATTTTATTAAGTGATTGTAGAAAAAATGTTGTATGTATTACAAGCGCAAAGCGACATTATTGCTTTCGAGTAATTACCTCTCTACGCTACGTGTCTAGCGGTAACTCTTACTCTCAAGCAATAATGTATCACTTTTCGCTCTTAATACATAAATAACTATTAATATATATATTCTGAAACACGAAACATAAAATGTGTTAAACATGTTTATCCCGGTACTGTTTCGTTAAATTACTAAACATAATTTTAATTATAACTGTAATAACAGTTAGTTTCCACGTTAACAAAAATAAACAGAATAATTCAATTTGGACGTTACGAATTGTCCGTTACGAATTTGTATAACTACGAACTGTCGCCGTTACGAACAGTCGCTGTTACGAATTGTCCGTTACCAGTTGTCTGGTTACGAACTGTCGCGTTACAAGATGTCTGGTCACGATATTTTTACATTTTTTGGATTCTCCTCGATATTTTCTTTCTTAAAATATAAGGTTTTGTAATGTAATACGAGGTAGTCTAAAAGATATTGCGTTTTTTATTAATTTCGTAGCAATATTCAGACCCTGTAGAATTGAAGTGATTTGGTATCGAAAAATCTATTTATCTTCAAGCTATTAGTTTTAATATGGTATACTCTCGTTAAACATTAATAACATAGCAAATTGTTTAATTTTATTGTACCTACAGGTTTTGTCGAAACTTGGAATGAGTATTTTCTGAGTTTTCTTAAATGAAACACCCTGTGTTTTAGTGAAATGATACTTTATGGTCTTTTTTATTTCTTAATCGTTAAGCATACTTTAATTTGTGTCATTATTCTTCGTAAAAATAGTTGATAATTTAAAAATTATTAAACTTAACAAAATATAATACAATTCATTGAAATTATCTCAGTTAGCACCATAATTCATAATCTTTTTCTTCGTAGGTATGTCAACTCAGCGATGGAGATTGGCAATAATTATATTTATTCTAATCTTTAATGAGGCCGATCTGAACATTTTGATTTATGGCCATCCGTACTATTCCCTAAGTTACGCAACTATGAGATTCTTCACCTTTTTCTGAGAACTGCATGTTTGTGACAGATTGGTAGAGTTAGTAGGCTGCGAGTTGAATTATATATTTACACCAATTTCTCTTAGCATTTTAAAAATAAGGTGACAAATATTTCAACATTTAAAAGAAAGAAAAATAACTCATTTAAATTAATGATGAAAGTTAGATACTTAATGCCGATACGAAATTTTTTACTTGTTTTAACAATGATGATGTAAAAGAGAATAATGAAAATGGAATAATTTTTTAACACGTAGAAATCGTTTTTTTTTGACAGGTAGAAATCGTTTGTTTAAGAATTTCCCAGGGAAATAAGCTAGAAATAGACCATGTTCGGGACACTCAAAGATCCAGGTAGCTGACTACTTTTTTAGTTATTGTATACCTATAGGATGAAAACTTACCTGTTTCCTGCCTAGAGTTCGCGTCCGTTTTATTATTAACAATTTAGTGCAAAAATCGCGATTTTTTCGATTTTTTGCACCCCATTCAAAAGCTAAATGGTTGACATAAAATTACAAAATTTAATTTTTTAGAATTAATTATTTATATGGGAAATAAGCCACAATTAAAATGAAAAAAATAATTTTATTAACGTTTCGACGCCCAAATCGGGTGCCGTTGTCAAAATACAAAATATTACTAAAATAAACTAAAGTGTTGTTGCTAAGCAAAAAAAATTCTTCTAATAATTTATTTAATCTCACTCATTTATACTGGCAATTCAGACATATATTATACATTTTAAAGTAGAAGACTTTAAAATGATATTGCCAATATTTTATGAGTTGCGTTCCTGGGACGACTTACTGAAAGATAGTTCATTCGATTACATGAAATTAACCCCAACTCAAGAATATCCGTCATAAAAAATTATAGCATGTGATATGTCTTTAAAAAGACAACCAAATGCAACGACAGTAAAATTCTCGCGTTAGAGACTTCATAGTAAATCACAAGGGAAAACCAGGAAAAACCCTGTGATACTATCCCGACATCGTAAGTATTTGGTCTTACATTAATTTACTCTCAAAAAATAATACCAAATTCTGACTTGTAACATGTTTAAATTATAAATATTATTAATAATACTAGATATATAAGTAATACTAAAATATAAAATATTTGCGACACAATTGGTTTCATTTAGCATAATTAGAGCCGCTTCTTTGATTTTTCTCTTTTTACTATCTGATTCTTTCAGGACTATACTTGAATCTCTCCACTGAACTCTATGTTCATTATCCCATGCGTGTTGACATATTTGAGATCTCTCAAATTCTCTATTTTTAATATAAGATTGATGTTCACTTATTCTAACGTCTAATGGTCTTGATGTCTCACCTAAATAAAATTGTTCGCATTCACAAGGTATTTTATAAATGCAATTTTTTGTTCTTTCTTGATCATTGTTAGGTTTAGTTTTAGATAGAATAGATCTCAATGTGTTTGTTGTTTTGAATGTTGTTGAAATGTTGAATTTATTTCCTATTGTTTTAAGTTTCTCGGATAGTCCTTTTATATATGGTATTGATATTTTCCTCGTATTATTTCTGGTGAATGTTGTAGGATCCCGTTCTAAGTTGTTCTGTTCCATTCGATCCAATCTTGACAATTCCTTATTTATAAACGATAAAGGATAATCATTTTTTAATAAAACAGATGTTAACAATTGTTTTTCTGCTAAAAAGGAATTTTCGTTAGAACAAGTAATTTTGGCTCTATCATATAAGGATTTAATGATTCCCTTTTTAACGTTGATGTTGTGATTTGACTTGTAATTGAGATATCTGTTGGTGTGTGTTGGTTTTCTATACACTTGAGTCTCATATCCAATATCCTTCTTTGAGATCAAAACATCGAGGAAAGTAGGCTGTTATTGTATTCCTTTTCCATTGTAAATTTTATTGTCTCTTCTTGATCGTTTATAATATTCAGGAATGTATCCAACAATTCTGATCCATGAGGCCATATTGAAAACACATCATCTACATATCTCCACCATACTGTGGGTTTTAAATTTTGTTTAGAAATAATATTAGTTTCGAAATCCTCCATAAATATATTAGCCAATAATGGAGATAAAGAAGAGCCCATTGCTAGACCAAAATTTTGTTTATAGAATTCATTGTTTAGTTGAAAATAGGTATTATGGGTACATAATGTCAATAGTTCCATTATAGCTGATACATTTAGTCTTGTCCTAGTTGCCAATGTATTATCATTCTCTAATTTCGTTTTGATTATGTTTAAAGTTTTATCTAATGGTACATTTGTAAATAAACTGTTTATGTCAAAACTTACTAAAATATTATTTGGATTAAATTCAATAGTTTATAATTTGTTTAAAAAATGTTTTGTATTTTTTATAAAAGTGTCATCATTATTAGCAAATGGTTTTAGAATGTTTAATAAGAATTTTGATAGTTCACTACAAGGAGAATTGATGGTACTACAAATGGGTCTAAGTGGTATGTTCGCTTTATGAATTTTCGGCACTCCATAAAAATGTGGTGTCTTACTGTAGTGAGGTGTCATTAATTTTCTTTGATAGTATGTTAGATCATTTTTAAATTTGAATAAAGCTCTATATATTTTGTTTTCCAGTGTCTTCGTTGGATCCTTCGTTAATTTGCTATAAGGTCCATTTGTAATTAGATCTGTAATTTTGTCCTCATATTGTATTTTATTCATTATTACAGTTGCATTGCCTTTATCCGCTGGTAGGATTGTTATGGAGTCATCATTTCTTAAAGTTTTTAAAGCCTTCATTTCCTCTTTGCTGATGTTCTGTTCAATTTGATTAGACTTTTCCAATTCAAGTTTACATAGTACCCTATATTGTTCTTTTTCATGAGTTGGTAGACACTGGGATATTTTCTCCACTGAGCTGATTATGTCTAATTTTGGAATAGATGGATGAGTAACAGCATAGTTTAAACCTTTTGACAATACCAAATTTTCCGTTGCATTTAAATGCCTATTTGATAGATTGACAACTGTCGTTAATATGTCATTATTTCTATTTAGGTTATCAAAAGTATGTAAACTATTTTGTTCTAAAAGATTATTAAATTTATTTAAATGTATATTTCTTTGTTTCTGATATGAATTTTCATAAATTATATGTAAACTAAAAATAATTCGATCAAAATCAGAATTTGATATCATTCCGAAAAGTAAATCTTCAATACTTACGATGTCTTGTTCGATAAAAAATAAATTTGACCTGTGAAATTGCAACCTTTCCCGGATCATCGACAAACTGGCTCTATGTAGAATATTTTGGAGTCTTCTGCTTGAGTATGCTGGCCGTAACCTCAAGCCCTTTGGTATTATGTTGTTATTTCTACATCTTCTTAAAAATTTTATTGAATTTTGACAATGTGCCAGTTTCTCGTAGAAGGTTTCCAATTTCCTAAAATTTTGACACACGATAGGCCCATACCGGTTTCTTAATGTTGTTCTGAAGCTATTTCCTTGTGGCATTTTTATGATTAATTATTTATATGGGAAATAAGCCACAATTAAAATGAAAAAAATAATTTTATTAACGTTTCGACGCCCAAATCGGGTGCCGTTGTCAAAATACAAAATATTACTAAAATAAACTAAAGTGTTGTTGCTAAGCAAAAAAAATTCTTCTAATAATTTATTTAATCTCACTCATTTATACTGGCAATTCAGACATATATTATACATTTTAACGTAGAAGACTTTAAAATGATATTGCCAATATTTTATGAGTTGCGTTCCTGGGACGACTTACTGAAAGATAGTTCATTCGATTACATGAAATTAACCCCAACTCAAGAATATCCGTCATAAAAAATTATAGCATGTGATATGTCTTTAAAAAGACAACCAAATGCAACGACAGTAAAATTCTCGCGTTAGAGACTTCATAGTAAATCACAAGGGAAAACCAGGAAAAACCCTGTGATACTATCCCGACATCGTAAGTATTTGGTCTTACATTAATTTACTCTCAAAAAATAATACCAAATTCTGACTTGTAACATGTTTAAATTATAAATATTATTAATAATACTAGATATATAAGTAATACTAAAATATAAAATATGTACTAGCTCGATATTATTGACTTACTAATCTTGGTATTTTCTTTCTATTGACTTCCTCTTTCAGTATGGGTAACCACATCCTACTGCATTCTACCGAGGAATTTGCGACACAATTGGTTTCATTTAGCATAATTAGAGCCGCTTCTTTGATTTTTCTCTTTTTACTATCTGATTCTTTCAGGACTATACTTGAATCTCTCCACTGAACTCTATGTTCATTATCCCATGCGTGTTGACATATTTGAGATCTCTCAAATTCTCTATTTTTAATATAAGATTGATGTTCACTTATTCTAACGTCTAATGGTCTTGATGTCTCACCTAAATAAAATTGTTCGCATTCACAAGGTATTTTATAAATGCAATTTTTTGTTCTTTCTTGATCATTGTTAGGTTTAGTTTTAGATAGAATAGATCTCAATGTGTTTGTTGTTTTGAATGTTGTTGAAATGTTGAATTTATTTCCTATTGTTTTAAGTTTCTCGGATAGTCCTTTTATATATGGTATTGATATTTTCCTCGTATTATTTCTGGTGAATGTTGTAGGATCCCGTTCTAAGTTGTTCTGTTCCATTCGATCCAATCTTGACAATTCCTTATTTATAAACGATAAAGGATAATCATTTTTTAATAAAACAGATGTTAACAATTGTTTTTCTGCTAAAAAGGAATTTTCGTTAGAACAAGTAATTTTGGCTCTATCATATAAGGATTTAATGATTCCCTTTTTAACGTTGATGTTGTGATTTGACTTGTAATTGAGATATCTGTTGGTGTGTGTTGGTTTTCTATACACTTGAGTCTCATATCCAATATCCTTCTTTGAGATCAAAACATCGAGGAAAGTAGGCTGTTATTGTATTCCTTTTCCATTGTAAATTTTATTGTCTCTTCTTGATCGTTTATAATATTCAGGAATGTATCCAACAATTCTGATCCATGAGGCCATATTGAAAACACATCATCTACATATCTCCACCATACTGTGGGTTTTAAATTTTGTTTAGAAATAATATTAGTTTCGAAATCCTCCATAAATATATTAGCCAATAATGGAGATAAAGAAGAGCCCATTGCTAGACCAAAATTTTGTTTATAGAATTCATTGTTTAGTTGAAAATAGGTATTATGGGTACATAATGTCAATAGCTCCATTATAGCTGATACATTTAGTCTTGTCCTAGTTGCCAATGTATTATCATTCTCTAATTTCGTTTTGATTATGTTTAAAGTTTTATCTAATGGTACATTTGTAAATAAACTGTTTATGTCAAAACTTACTAAAATATTATTTGGATTAAATTCAATAGTTGATAATTTGTTTAAAAAATGTTTTGTATTTTTTATAAAAGTGTCATCATTATTAGCAAATGGTTTTAGAATGTTTAATAAGAATTTTGATAGTTCACTACAAGGAGAATTGATGGTACTACAAATGGGTCTAAGTGGTATGTTCGCTTTATGAATTTTCGGCACTCCATAAAAATGTGGTGTCTTACTGTAGTGAGGTGTCATTAATTTTCTTTGATAGTATGTTAGATCATTTTTAAATTTGAATAAAGCTCTATATATTTTGTTTTCCAGTGTCTTCGTTGGATCCTTCGTTAATTTGCTATAAGGTCCATTTGTAATTAGATCTGTAATTTTGTCCTCATATTGTATTTTATTCATTATTACAGTTGCATTGCCTTTATCCGCTGGTAGGATTGTTATGGAGTCATCATTTCTTAAAGTTTTTAAAGCCTTCATTTCCTCTTTGCTGATGTTCTGTTCAATTTGATTAGACTTTTCCAATTCAAGTTTACATAGTACCCTATATTGTTCTTTTTCATGAGTTGGTAGACACTGGGATATTTTCTCCACTGAGCTGATTATGTCTAATTTTGGAATAGATGGATGAGTAACAGCATAGTTTAAACCTTTTGACAATACCAAATTTTCCGTTGCATTTAAATGCCTATTTGATAGATTGACAACTGTCAATTTTTTTCATTTTTTTCATTTTTTTCATTTTAATTGTGGCTTATTTCCCATATAAATAATTAATCATAAAAATGCCACAAGGAAATAGCTTCAGAACAACATTAATTTTTTAGAACATTGAAAAGCCTTCAAAATACCGATTTTTGAAAGTTAAAAAGTTAATTTGTTGCTACTCAAACTGCAAAATAAGTGAAAATCGTTATTTGTTAATAACTTTTACTAAAACTTCCTTACAAGTTTAGTGTTTCACCCAAAGTTGGGTATTGGGGTACTTAACAAACCCTCAAAATTTGAGACCGATCCATTAATTAGTTTAAGAGTTATTCTATTTGTTTATCCCAAAGACCTTTATTTTGCAATAACATAAGAGAGAAAATAATGAAGATAGGGCAACTCTGCGTATGTAACATGAAAGTAGAAAACTGATGCTATCAAAATGTACTAAAAAAAGATAAAAAATTATGTAATATAGTCAAAAATCCAAATGCAAAATTTTTGAAATTTTGTAGTTTATAAACATTTAGAATATCTTTAAAAATATCGTCCGTAGAAAAAATCCTTCTAGATAATAAAAAAGCTGGTATTTTACACAATTTTTTAAAAATGTAGTTCAATTGGTGACTAGTCGTGGTAATATAAGTGAAGTTTGTTTTATTTTTAATTTGTATGTAATGTTTCTTTATATTACAAATTGCAATTTGTCTAGATATTTATTAATTAATAAACAGTCTAATTTGTTTAAACAATTTTTGAAAAAATAATTTCTTCCCAAAAATCCATGATTTTAATCATACTATTATTATTAATCATAGAAAAAGTTAAGGTATATTTTAATAAATAAATTATCTTCAATAAATTATTATCTAATAAAAACAATTTATTTATTAAATTGTATTTAACTTTTTCTATGATTATTAAGGATACTATGAATAAAAAATAGATTTTTGTAAAAAAAACATATTTTGCAAGGATTGTAAACAAATTAGACTGTTTATTAATTAATAAATTTATAAACAAATTGCATATTTGTAATGTACGTACAAATTACATAAACATTAAAAAAAGAAAGATCAAAATCCATTGAGTTGATTCGGAGATAAAGAAACTTGTATGAGCTTGAAATTGCTTTTTCTGTATTTTAACTCGTAGGTTCCCCCTAGTAATCGTTTGATCTACATTTTTGAAAAATTGTAGAGGGTGCTGTGAAGGTACAATGTTTGTGCAAATTTTTTAAGAAAAAATACAACTCCTATTCTTTAAAATGGCATTAATGAGATTCCTTAATTATTATAAACAAATTAGATGTAAATTAAAAAAACACATGGCTAACTTTGTCCCAAATGAACCAAGGATAAATTTTTTTATTTGAAAATTCGTGTTAAGATACTAGCTTTTCGATTATATGAAAAGAGTGTTTCTACGGACAACATTTTAAAAGTTACTCTAAATATTTATAAACTACAAAATTTCAAAAATTTGGCATTAGAATTTTTGACTATATTATGTACTAATTAATGTTTTTATCTTTTTTTCATACATTTTGATACTATCACTCTTCTTCTTTTATTTGGCATATTTAAAATTACCCTATCTTCATTATTTTCTGTCTTATGTTATCGCAAAATAAAGGTCTCTGGGATAAACAAATAGAATAACTCTTAAACTAATTAATGGTTCGGTCTTCAATTTTGAGAGTTTGTTAAGTACCCAATACCCAACTTTGAGTAAAACACTAAAGTTCTAAGGTAGTTTTAATAAAAGTTATTAACAAATAACGATTTTAACGATTTTGCAGTTTGCGTAGCAACAAATTAACTTGGGGTGCAAAAAATCGCGATTTTTGCACTAAATTGTAATGTAATTAAGAAACGGGCGCGAACTCTAGGCAGGAAACAGGTAGGTTTTCTTCCTTTAGGTCTACATTAACTAAAAAAGTGATCAGCTATCTGGATCTTTGAGTGTCCCGAGAAAATCCTTATTTCCTTGGACTATAAGTAGAAAGTTGTTATGTGTTGTTTATATATAGTATATTATTCAACGAACGAGCATGTAATGATGGATATTACTCACGATGATGAAGTTTGCGACACGAACCGTAGGCGAGTGTCATAATTCATCAGAGTGAGTAATAGCCATTACATGCGAGTAGAATACTATAGTTTTTCTACGACTTTTTTTATTTTAATTAGTATAAAATCTGCACCTCGGAGGTAAACTACACTATGTCATTTTAAGCAACTTTTCAGTAGGGCCGTTTGAATATTTTAAAAATCTTATATTTCCCATAATTAGGTATCTTTCGCTCTGAAAGACAATGTGATCATATTTTAATTATAACATAACTAGTTTATACAATCCAACTAATAAAACGGTACAATTTGCCCTAATTACTGTAATTAATGGTAATTTACAGTGACATAGTGCAGTTTACCTCTGAATGTTTTAAAAATTTTATATATCCCATAATTAGGTATCTTTCACTCTGAAAGACAATGCGATCGTATTTTAATCATAACATTTAACTAGTTTGTACAATACAACTAATGAAATGTTAAAATTTGCCCTAATTACTGTAATTAATGGTAATTTACAGTGACATAGTGCAGTTTACCTCTGATAGGTTTGATCTAAACTTATAAAATATTTATTGGGTACTTCTCATGAAACAAATTTTTATTTTAGTTAAATGTTATTATATTAAAACCTGTGTTAACGGCCACCTGTCAAAATCGGCAACCTGTACTAACGGCCATTCATATAATACGGACGCGGCCAAATATTCTCATTATTTTTAAAACCCATTTTATAGAAATTTACCAGTTACTATCGGCCAAAATATTTTTGTATGGGTACTTGTTGATAATACCCAGTATTGCGAAATACCCAATACTATTTTATTACTTCGTATTTATCTAAAATGAGAATAAAAATAACCTGCATAAGGGTTGGTGTCGGCGAACACGAAGAAAGGATGTCGTAAAATAAGAAACTTTTGTGGCTAAGAAACATAATAAAAATATTATAATAGCTGAGAAAGTGAAAAGTCTGGTTTGAATTTACAAAAGCTTGCCGAAAAATATAGTGTTGTAAAATTATGAAGCTGTATTATAAAAAAATAAACGTAAGTTGAAGAATTCTCTAAAACGCTTCACTAAACGCTAACATTTGATAACAATCTGAACAGATTCTGTTTTTTCCGTAGTATACAGTCTCTGGCCAAATTATTAGACGCACTATAAAAGATTAAAAAAATCGTTATTATGAGGTAATACCATTGTAATACTAAATAGGTTTTATGTATGTACCAGACACAAGGTATATTGTTTGGTTGTCCATTTAATTTTATATATTTTATCACAAATAGAACATTACTATTAATGAACCAATATGTATTTATTGACTCTTGAAAGAAAAGAGAAATAACAACAATGTTGGCAATTTGTTGCTGACATATTGTGGCTCAACAAAATAATAATATTTAATAATACTTGTTGTTATTTCTGTTTCTTTTACATATTTTTTTTAAATTTAGCATAATTTTAAGTGATGCATAACTTTTGAAACTATATGTATAACTAGCTTACCCGGCAGACTTCGTTCTGCCTCAATAGATAAAAACAAACTTTTGTATACAATAAACTTAAAATAAACAGAAGGAATTCGTAATTAATAAACAAAAATGCTCGATGTGAATGAGGTTTTATTATTATTTTTAATTAATTACACATGATGTTTGAAATAATAAAGTTTAGTTAGAAGTAACAAAATAAAGTTTGTAGTGCAACAGTTACTATCTTAAATTTGTTTATCTTATAATGAATATAACAGCTTTATTATATCTACATTCAAAACAACCCTCTATTTATGATTGGGTTCGGGGAGATTCCAAGTCTATAGGTGATGATTAAATAAAATTAAATTCAATTAAAATTAAATAAAAAAGTAAATGAAGTAAATTAAAATTAAATGAAATTGAATAAACGTAGATAAAAATAATTAAAACTGAATAAAATTAAATACAAATAAATAAAATAATATTAACTTAAATACAATTAAATAGAGCTAAAAAATAATAAATAAAAATAATAATTTAATTAAAAAATAATAATAAAATTAAATAAAAGAAAATATAGTCTAATAAAAATAAATAAAATTTAATAAAATGAAATAAAATAAAATAAACGAAAATAAATAAAATACTTAAATTAAATAAAATTAAATAAAATTAAACAAAATGAATTAAAATTAAATAAAATTTTATAATTTGCTGCTTGTTCTTTTCGTGTGCTCAGAATTTTTCTCCTGCTTACGGTTCCGTTTAGAAATATTTTTTGAAAATTTCGCAAGATTAAAATATTCATATTTTGCCCAATTTGAGTCCCAAAGTTAAACTGTTCCACTTCTCTTCTATGAAATTTGTCGCTCGTTCTTCTTCTGTCCTCAGAACATTGCTACGGCTTGAGATATTGTATTTCGGACACCGATTGTGCTAGAGAAAAAATTTTAGTACGGTTTTGCTCGGAATAGCAAGGAGGCTACCTACTTAATTTCATATTTTTCACGTCATTATTGTGAGAGTTACGGCGTCGTGGGCAACCCCCTAATGACGTACGGGTATGAAATATAGACAGCAACCTACTCCCAGTCCAGTCCAATATACCTGTAAAATTTCATAAAAATGGGTCAAGTCGTTTCGGAGGAGTATGGTAACAAACACTGCGACCGGAGAATTTTTATATAGATGTAAAATATTTAAATGGCTATTAAAAAATAACGGCCTGAGATAGAAAATTGAAAATTTACGATTGTATGTATCTTTTGCTTCTACATCTCATAAAAATAGTAAAAAACGGTTTTTCCAAAAATTAAAAAAATATATCAGGGGGGCAACCCCCCTTATGACGTACGGGTATGAAACTCCATATTATCCTATTCCCAGTCCGCTAGGCTAGAATATACATGTAAAATTTCATAATAATCTGTTCAGTCGTTCTCGAGTTATAAATGGTGTAACTAACATAACCTCGACTTTCTTTTATATACATACTATATAGATGTAAAATATTTAAATGGCTATTAAAAAATAACGGTCTGAGATAGAAAATTGAAAATTTAGGATTGTATGTATCTTTTGCTTCTACATCTCATAAAAATAGTAAAAAACGGTTTTTCCAAAAATTAAAAAAATATATCAGGGGGGCAGCCCCCTTATGACGTACGGGTATGAAACTCCATATTATCCTATTCCCAGTCCGCTAGGCTAGAATATACATGTAAAATTTCATAAAAATCTGTTCAGTCGTTCTCGAGTTATAAATGGTGTAACTAACATAACCTCGACTTTCTTTTATACAGGGTGTCCCGAAAAGATTGGTCATAAATTATACCACAGATTCTGGGGTCAAAAATAGGTTGGTTGAACATCACTTACCTATATACAATAGTGCACACAAAAAAAGTTACAGCCCTTTGAAGTTATAAAATGAAAATGGATTTTTTTTCATATATCGAAAACTTCCAGAGATTTTTTATTGAAAATGGACATGTCGCATTTTTATGGTAGCAGAATCTTAAAAAAAAAATTAAAGTGAAATTTGTGCACCCCATAAAAGTTTTATGGGGATTTCGTTCCCTTAAACCCCCCCAAACTTTTGTGTACGTTCCAATTAAATTATTATTGTGGCACCATTAGTTAAAGACAATGTTTCTAAAACTTTTTTGCCTCTTAATACTTTTTCGATAAGTCAGTGTTTATTGAGATATTTTGAATATTTGTCGAAATCCACCACATATTTGTATATGGTTAAGTACGATTATAGAGACCTGTTAATAATCTGAAAATTTATTTATAATTTACATTTTTAGATATATTTTGAAAAAGAAGCTACATCTCGATAAAAGGTGACTTATGAAAAAAAGACTAAGAGGAAAAAGTTTTAAAAACAATGTGTTTAATTAATGGTGCCACAATAATAGTTTAATTGGAACGTACACAAACATTTGGGGGGTTTAAAGGAACAAAACCCCCATAAAAATTTTACGTAAATATATTGAAAAAGAAGCCACATCGCGATAAAAACTGCATTGGCAAAAAAATACTAAGAGGCAAAAAAGTTTTAAAAACGTTGTGTTTAACTAATGGTACCACAATAATGAATTAATTGGAACGTACACAAAAGTTTGGGGGGGTTTAAGGGAACAAAATCCCCATAATTTTTTTATGGGGTGGACAAATTTCACTATAATTTTGTTTTAAGATGTTCCTGCCATAAGAATGATACATTTCCATTTTCAATAAAAAATCTCTAATAGTTTTCGATATATTGAAAAAAATCGATTTTCATTTTGTAACTTCAAAGGGCTGTAACTTTTTTTGCGAGCACATTTGTACTAAGGTAAGTTAGGTTCAATCGAACTATTTTTGACCCCAAAATGTGTGGTATAATTTATGACCAATCTTTTCGGGACATCCTGTATATTATATAGATGTAAAATATTTAAATGGCTATTAAAAAATAACGGTCTGAGATAGAAAATTGAAAATTTAGGATTTTATGTATCTTTTGCTTCTACATCTCATAAAAATAATAAAAAACGGTTTTTCCAAAAATTAAAAAAATATATCAGGGGGGGCAACCCCCCTTATGACATACGGGTATGAAACTCCATATTATCCTACTCCCAGTCCGCTAGAATATACATGTAAAATTTCATAAAAATCTGTTCAGTCGTTCTCGAGTTATAAATGGTGTAACTAACATAACCTCGACTTTCTTTTATATATAATAGATTAGAATAATACCATTCGAAATAGAAACACCAATTTTTAAGAGAAGGTACACAATATTTTTTGCTTGTTTATTACAATGTATTAATAACCATGATTTTTATAAAAACAACTAGGTAACTATAGAAAAAAAATAGATAAAAACAAAGAGATTTATTTCTGTTCAGAAGAATAGTTGCCTATGTGACATGACCCGTTTGCCGCTAGGTGCTCAGTGCACTAAGTCAACATAGTGTTGTTTGCGATCAACACTCAGTTAGTAACTGTGAGGTAAAAACACCCAAGTATACATGGCGCTTTTTACCTCTCAAATTATTTGAACATAGTGTTCTATTTTTTTGGTAATTTCGTTTTCGTGGTCATTAGTACCAAGTGTAGTATACCTCTAGAAAGCTCTTGGAGAGCTGAGTGAGTTAAAAGAATAAAAACAAAACAACGCCATGTCGACATAGTGTAGTTTACCTCCGAGTTCCAGAAATATAATCGTCAACTGCTCGGGATTTAAATTATAATAATTTACAAAAATACCTAAATGCTATTTACCCCTAGTACGTGGCTGAATAATTGGTTGCCTACTATTAATTACCAAATCATAGAAAAAAGTGTTGTGTGATTTGGTAGAATGCGATCTTACTCTTTAAAAAACATGTCACGTATTTCAGCGCCATCTCAGCACCTGGTTAAATGGAAGGATACTACAAATCTGGCCTCCACATAAGTGGTCTGTAACTTCGACATGATAGGTGTGAAATTTTAAACGTTCTTGTTGTTGATTGGATAGGAAGGGTGGCATAATCTAGCCTCCATGCTAGGAACATAGCCTCCATACGGTACTTCCAATATTTAATATTTTATTCAAGTGGACAATAAAGGTAAAACACAAACAACTTTTTTTTCTTACTAATTTATTTAGAAAATAATGTGACATTTTACATATAAATATGAGTATTTAATTTGGATTAAATAAATGTTTACTTGTTGAACTTTTCCACCGTCTGCACACAACAGCTGAACGGAGCCATTAGACCTAACAACAAAACGCGAAATGTGTGTATTTTAAAACTGTTGGATAAACAGTACCTACAATCAGAAAATCTCTACCTTACAATCAGAAAAACTTACCTTTAAAAAGGTACTCGATTACAAAATATCAAAAAACACGGCTGAATATCAGCTTTTTATGGTGACACAAACACATCACATAACCGACCATATAAAATAACTGAACGACAACGAACGAACGAACACGAACACTGAACACAGATTCACAGATAGCGGAGGATTTGTCAAAAGTCATGTTCCACCAATCACAATGCCGACATCAGCGCCTCTGACAAAATGGAAGGAAAATAAATACGATTACATGTTTTTTATTAGAGTGCGCGGGGCATGTACCAAATTCTTAAGCCGGACTCAAACGACTCGTGTACTTGGCGAATAATCGTTACTTGCGTTACTTACTATGTCTTTTGGGAGGGTTACTAGAACAATTCTTTGACAATTAATAGTAGTATTATCATTATTATTATGAGTGTTTGACAAATAGTACAATAATTGTGCTAGTAACCCACTCACACAGCATTGCCAGTATACGCAAGTGACGATTATTCGCCAAGTACACGAGTCGTTTGAGTCCGGCTTTATTTATTATAGAAATACAACAAGAAATAGTCAATCCAAGTTCTATTCGTTTCCGAAAAATTATAAGCATAAATTTGTACCAAGTGTCAGTGAATCTAATAAATAGGAAATGGCTATTGTCGGTGGACGTATTACGTATTTCATATGGTTATAATGTTTATTTACATTTAACTATATATACCTAATATAATAATATAACAATATATATTGTGTTATAACATATTTAACACAATATAACTTGAAAAATAAACACAATATTATATTAGTTATAAATTCCAATTAACACAAACAAATTACGCTAATGTCACTGTCACTAAAATAAATGATAAACGTCAAAATTTTTAGTAAAAAATATATAAACGTCAAAAATATACTGACATTTTTACAGTTAAAATTCCTTTAAAAATTTTTCGAAGTTAATTATTGATATAAATTACAATAATTATTGTAATAAATAAACAAGTTTAAGTAATTTTATTTACAGTTTATATACGATTAATATTAAAAATGGCATGCGCCACTTAAATCTAATTTCAGCTCGTGAGTAATGACCTGTGAGTAACTTCTGCCCGTGAGTAATGAACTATTACTCACGGGTACAGTAATGGGTGCTATTATCTATGAAAAAAATAGCGAATAATGAGCCTGTTATTAAACGGTCGTAGAAAAAAATGTTTATATAATATGTTTACATAAAATTATATCTACACCATGTATATGACCTCCTTCGGTGTTCTCCCAGTCTCCTAGTAATATATAATGATGTTGTATACTTAGTTTACTCCCGACATCATCAGTCCAGTTAATTTTACTGATGTTAGTGATATTTATTTAAGCCTAAGAAACATTTTTTTATTCTAGGACCTCCACAAAAGCATTCTTCCTGTAACGGCGATGTCAATTTTAACCGCAGCGTTATTCCTGATTCTCCTGGCTTCTCACTTTCCACCGGTTTTGGAATCAGAAGCCTGGGCACTTCTCTCATCGCTCGTGCTAACAGCTGGAGTTACTGCAGCGATGCTTTTATTGGCAGGACGTCATGCACCTCTGCCTCTTTTTGCTCTACTGATTGCTATCCACACAATGCTGCCGCTTTCGAGAGCCGTCGCTATGGCATTGTCAACGATTGTTACAGTTGCACATCTGGCTACTTCTATAGCCTACCGAATTAATGATGGGGTACTAACTAATTACATGCAGGTAAGCAATATATAAAAACTCCTAAATTGTTTCTAAACTTCCTCAAAATTTAACTTGAAATTAGTTATGTATCAATTATATCAAAGTACATTTGCACCATTGCTATTAGATGCTATATTTCTGCATATAAAAGTTTCTAGCCCCAAAACTAAATGAGTTACGCTCAAAATAAACGCTGTTTTAGTAAAAAAATCATGAAAATCTCTCCCTATTTACCACCCTATTTACCACCCTCTTACCCTATGCTTATTTTTGAATAAATTGGTTTTATAGAAAAAAAAATTTATAAAATTTTGAATTTTTTACACACTTGGAAATACATACTTTTTCGTTGTTTTTATAAGCTATATTTTTACTAAGAATATTTTTTTCGATAAAATATTTACTTTTTAAGTTATTTGTGAAAAACTATCTGAGGACGTGTTTTTATTTGTCGAAAAATATACATTTTCAATCGCAAATAACTCGAAAATATGGACAGTTAAAAAACTATATAGAAAAAAAAGTTACTTAGAATAATTAGTTAATTTATCTATTTCCAAACTTATTTTAAACGCGCCATTTTTTTACCCCCGAGATGGGGTGACTGTCATCCCCCAAATAAAAGCAACCAACGGCACAAGTTCAACTTTAAAGTGGAGAGTAAGTAGAACTTAAATCCAAATTTTCGTGCAATTCGGAGTTGACCCTGAAAATAACACGGTATCGCCTTATTTCCCGTTCATTTACTGGGCTAAATAGGAAACTAACAAATATAAAATTAGCTATAATGGTTATAAACAACTAACAGATAGAAAACGTCTATTTTGTCATTTGGGAGGAATGTCAATTTCCAAAATCTAAATCTTTCCCAAACTATGTACCTAACATACTATACCGGGTGTCCACTTATATTTCCCCCCATTTTAACTGTATATAACTTCTAAACGACTCAAGATAGAAATATGCGGTTTTCGCTGAAATGTTTTATTTTAGTAAAAATTTTGTTTGAATGGATTGAATTTCTTATATCGCTTTTAAATAAAAAATGGTGGATTTTTGAAAAAAAATTTGTTGACTTTTTTATTGAAACACCCAGTATATTTTTTAGTAAATTGGAAGAACGGTCAGTTACCTATCCAGCGATATAAAGTTTTTAAAAATCGGTTGTCAAATGACTGAGCAATTAATTTTTAAAATGAAAGATGCAATGTGGAAATCACATAACATAATATAGTCTGGGCTGATTATCGGAGAATAGGCCATTTTTGGGAAAAGTTATTTACCAGCATTTTTATTGCTGGAATCGAACTATAAGATCCTATATATTAATAATATAGGTATGCAAAGTCCTCAGATAGTGTGCTACTTTTTTTATAAACAAAATGGCGCCCGAAAATCGTGTTTTTTTCAATTATTGCTCTAGAACTCCGAAGATTTTAACTTTACAACAAAAACATTCAAATAAAAATTCACCGTGATTAAATTCTGCATAGAGACGTGTTTTTCCCGATCTGCTCCGACGAAAATTTTCCTCGGAAAATGCGGGTTTTCCCAACAAAATCTTTAATTTTCAAATAAAGTTTTAGATAAGTAATTATCTACCAATAATTAAATAATTTGGTGACTTAAAAGCCTTCTTGGTTTAGATTATAGTTCCAGAAGCTGGTGAAAATTAAACGAATATTTTAGCAACAATTCAATTGTAAATTAATAATTTACGGTCGCAATAATAACCAAAATAATTATGATACACTGATCAAACTTTGAAATCTTATAAAGATGAGATGCCTATTTAACATTTGGTCGACAAAATATAAATTTTTTATTTTTTTGCATAATCTTTAAAAGTTAAAAAAAATAGTTATAAACAAATTAACGTTTCTCAGAAATTTTTTATTATATTATAATTTTAAAAAATAGCTAAAATGCGCATTTCAAATATCTTGAAAATGAATGCTTTAAAACTTTTTTGCAACCATTTGCAAAAAAGTTATGAAACAGCAAAATAAACATACGATTACTACGGTGTTAATAATTTTTTTTAATTCTTTCAAAGCGTAGATGTGAGTTTAAAGTACAAGCTAATTATTTATAAAACAATATCGATTATCAGCTTAATGGTTATATTTTAATTAAAGATTATAAATATATTTTTTTGTAATTTACACGCGCCAAAGTAGAATAATACAGTACCGTAGCTACCCGCCCACATACACAACTCGCGCGAGTTTAAGCGTGTCAGTCGCTTCGAGTGAACATTTTATCTCCGGCTCTGTATCAAGCCTACTTTCGCGCTAAAAATTACAAAAAAAAAGTATTTTTAATCTTGGATTAAAATATAACCATTGCACTAATTTTTGACATTCTTTGTGAGTAATTAGATTGTACCATAGACTCACTTTTAAGCTTTGAAACAATTAAAACAAATTATAAACAATGGAGATATCGTATATTTATTTTGCTATTTCCTAACTTTTTTGCAAATGGTTGGAAAATTTTTTTAAAGCATTCATTTTCAAGACCTATGAAATACGCATTTTAAGTATTTTTTGAAATTAGAATATAATAAACAATTTCTAAGAAATGTTAATTTGTTTATAACAATTTTTTTAAACATTTAAAGATTATGCAAAAAAATGAAAAATTTATATTTTGTCGACAAAATATTAAATAGGCATCACACCTTTATAATCTTTCTAAGTTTGATCAATGTCTCATGATTATTTTGGTTGTTATTGCGACTGTAAATTGTTAATTAACAATTGAATTGTTGCTAAAATATTCGTTTCATTTTAACCGGCTTCTGAATTTATAATCTATACCAAGAAAGCTTTTATTTCACCAAGCTATATAATTATTGATAAATAATTACTGGCCCAAAAAATTTATTTGAAAATTCGAGATTTTGTTGGGAAAACCCACGTTTTCCGAGGAAAATTTTGGTCGGAGCAAATCGGGAAAAACATGTCTCTATGTAGAATTAAAGTGGGGTGAATTTTTATTTGAGTATTTTTGGTGTAAAGTTAAAATCTTCGGAGTTATAGAGCAATAATTGAAAAAAATACGATTTGTCGGCGCCATTTTGTTTATAAAAAAGATAGCACACTATCTGTGGACTTTGCATACCTACATTAATAATATATAGGATCTTATAATTCGATTAAAGCAATAAAATTGCTGATGAATAAACCTTTCTTTGTACTTTACTAATTAGACCAACGTATTATAACTATTTTTTTTTTCAAAATTTAAAGATTATGCAAAAAAAAGAAAAATTTATATTTTGTCGATAAAATATTAAACAAGCATCTCATCTCTATAATCTTTATAAGTTTGATCAATGTATCATGATTATTTTGGTTATTATTGCGATCGTAAATTGTTAATTTACAATTGAATTGTTGCTAAAATATTCGTTTAATTTTCACCAGCTTCTGGAATTACAATCTATAATAAGAAATCTTTGATGTCACTAAGTTATTTAATTATTGATTAATAATTACTTACCTAAAACTTTATTTGAAAATGATAGTTTTTGTTAGGAAAACCCGCATTTTCCGAGGAAAATTTTCGTCGGAGCAAATCGTGAAAAACATATCTCTATGCAGAATTTAATTGCGGTGAATTTTTATTTGCGTGTTTTTGTTGTAAAGTTAAAATCTTCGGAGTTATAGAGCAATAATTGAAAAAAATACGATTTGTCGGCGCCATTTTGTTTATAAAAAAAGTAGCACACTATCTGCGGACTTTGCATACCTATATTATTAATATTAGGATATTATAATTCGATTCCAGCAATAAAATTGCTGGTAAATAACTTTTCCATGAATTTTGCTAATTAGCCCAGAGTAATATCAATTTGCTTAGTTATGTTAATTTAGTTATGTGATATACACGTTGCATCTCTCATTTTAAAAATTAATTGCTTATTCATTTGACAACTGATTTTACAAAACTTTATATCGCTGGATAGGTGAATGACCGTTCTTTCAATTTACAAAAAAATATACTGGGTGTTCTATTAAAAAAAGTCAACAAAGTTTTTTTTTCAAAAATCCGCCACTTTTTTTCGTAATTGAAAGCTATATAAAAACTCAATCCAATTGGACAAAACTTTCACTAAAATAAAACATTTCAGCGAAAACCTTATATTTCTATCTTGAGCCGTTTAGAAGTTATAGAAAAGTTTAGAAAATATAAGGGGACACCCGGTACATGTGTTACTAAGAAATAGTATGTAACTTTATTTTTTAATCAATCATAATTAATTCAACAATTTTAGGGTGTTTCTTCGTCTCAGTAACTAAAAATATAATATAGGAATCAACTACTTTATAGCTAGAAATAATTACATTGTTTGGCAGGGTTTCTTCTTCTTTTAGTGCCTATTCGTTTCGAATATTGGCGATCATTCTGGCTATAATTATTTTATTAACTGGTGCTTTAAATAGATTAGTTGCTGTTGTAAAGAACCATTTCCTCAGGTTCTTTAACAATGATATTCTTCTTCTCCCAATTCTTCGCTTTCCGAATACTTTACCTTGAAGGATTACCTTCAGTAATCTGTATTTAGTTCTGTTTCTCGTTATGTGTCCGAGATATTCTAACTTTCTTATTTTAATGGTATACATCACCTCTCTCTCTTTCTTTGCCCACTCTTCGTAATATGGTCTCGTTGGTTATCTTGTCCGTCCATGATATCTTTAGGATTCGCCTGTATAGCCACATCTCGAAGGCTTCAAGTTTTTTTTCCATTGCTTCAGTGAGTGTCCAGGATTCAGTGGCAGAGTTTAACAGATAAATATTTTTAACATTTATGTGTTGCATTTTAAAAATTTCCATTTCATTTATATAAAACATATCTTAATTATTCTTGTTGGTTTATCTTCTTTCTCGTTTAAACAAAACATATCTTAATCCTTTCTATTTCTGTGTTACCTTAGCAAACAGTATATTTATGCTTAAAGCAAAAACGCAAAAACAATAGAATGAAATGTATTGTTCCGCTAAATAACCGAGAAGATAACATCTCTGTTACCAACAACATTCTTAATAAGGAAAATCCTAAATAGGGATCCGTTTTGTGTTTTCTTAAAAGACTTCGTAAAATATTATTATAAGGTTGGAGATAATTTTAAGTCAGAATCCGGTATCTAAAAGTAAATTTCTGATAAGTAAAAGAATGAAAAAATAAAAATTCCTTTTTAAAAGAAAACATTAGTTTTTATAATCCAATTTTAAAAGAAAACATAGCCCAATACATGATTGGTTTGGAGTGTAATTTTCCTAGTCAGGACGAATTTGAATGATTTGGATTTACATAGGTTTCGGTGTTTTATGTGCTATTAGATTACATTAGAAACTCAGAACATTAGAAAACTTAGTCTTTTGCTAGCAGTTACCGCTAGGGCATCCCTGCCATTTCGTCTGTTGCAATTCGTGACTGCACGTCGGGGTTTGTCCTGGTTGGGTCAGAGGGAGCAGCATATGTGTCTCCTGATGAGAGAATAATAAGTTTCGAAACCGGTAGAGGTGCTTGCAGCACTCTCTGATTGAACTAGTGTATCACGCGGCTGTATTTTTGTGTTGCAACGACATTGAAAAATGGTTATTCATTTTTGATTTACATGTTTACTCTGATTGGAGTACGAAGGAAACCATTCTCGTTAGAAATTTACCGCGCTGAGCAGATGGGACGTGAATTATAAATTATAAAATTCCCTCATCTTCCTTAGTCTCAGCATCCGTTATAGCTTGCAAATTGTACAAGCCTCGGAGGTATATCCAGAGAGGGTTTCCATTGTTTTCAATCTGGTAGGATGTAGAGCAACATTTTTGGTGTTGTTTTATGTACTATTAGATTGAAAACTTAGTCTTTTGCTCAAGCGAACATGGCAGATGAACAACAAGGCTTCCGGAAGAACCGCAGCACAATAGATGCAATTGTTATTATCGGGCAAATAGTAGAAAAGTCTATTGAATATGGAAAACCAGCATAGTGCTTGGAAAACCAGCACAGTTAAGCATGTGCTTTGTAGATTTAAAAAGTGCTTTTAACAGGGTGAGGCGAAATGATACCTTAAATTTATTACACGCTGAACAAATAGACCACCAGATAAGGCTAATTAATGAAATTAACAAGAACAACAAGACCACAGTAGTTATAGTGTCAACAGGAGAAACAGAACGCATAGAACTAAAAGGAGGAATCCGTCAAGGAGACTCGCTCAGTCCATTGTTATTCAATATGGTGATGAATCAAATAATTAACGAAGTAAGAAAACAACATGGATACCACATGGGAGCGCATAAAATCACGATACTATGCTCTGCCGATGATGCAGTACTAATTGCTGATAACGAGGATGACCTACAAAGGCAGCTCCACACTTTCAATATCACAGCAAATAAACTTAATATGAGAATATCAGTAGAAAAAACTAAATGTATGGTGATAAGTAAAGAGCCGCGTAGATGCAAGTTAGAAATAGATGGCAAAATTGTAGAACAAGTAATGAAATTCAATTACCTAGGAGTAGAGATCACTAGTGACAGGAATATAAGAACAGAGGCCACAACACAAGCAACAAAAGTGGCAAGAGTAAGTGGTTGCCTCCGAGAAACTATATGGAGAAACAAATATCTGCCCAGGGAAAGCAAAATAAAAGTATAGAAGATAACAGTAAGACCTATCCTAACATATGCAGCGGAGACAAGGACCGATACAAGAAAGATGAAACAACAAATCAACAACATCGAAATAAAAGTATTAGGATCAATAGCAGGCGAAAAGGTGGAAAGACAATGTATAGTCAACAACAGCTGAAATAGAATAAGAGTCAGACAAACAGGAGTAATCCTAGTCGCGCGAAGAAGAACAAGTTGTCGTGTTCATATTGACAACGATATATCGAATTCATCTCAAAATGCCAACATTGGACCAAGAAACAAATTCGACATAACATCACCAACACCAACACGGCAAGCATGAGACTTTATGTGGGTTCTTTTATTCTACTCCTCTGCATTCTCCTGGCATATGGTACACTATCAGTAAAAAGAAATGAATTTCGGTATAAATGCTTTATTTTCTCATTTCATTGGTTATAATTTAGGATTTACATTATAGTCATTGTGAAGCTACTTTATATAAAATAAACTATCTCTGCTGACAGGCAAATATAAGATTCAATTAAAGACTTAGCTTGTGGTGTGAAGGCTTCTTCCGGTTCTGTCCTAGGTTATCTACAGCTCCAGATCTTCTTCGGGAGGAGTCAGGTGGTAGTTTGATCTACTGGTGGTTCAGTGTTTGCCTCCGCAGCTGTCTAACTGTTCTTCGAACCCATAAGTGACGGTCTTGAAGAACTGCTATTTACCATATATGCGATGTCATTTATTTTCTGGGGAACATTCTGTTGTCAGGGTCAAAACAGATGATGTAAATCTCGGGCCACGCCACGCCCTTCTCCTGGGTGCCTAGAAGAGAAATGAAAATGTAGATAACCCGCAGCATAAATGTATGAAGGACCCCTACCACCCAAGTCAACAAAACCCTAATATTCCCCACCAGCAGCACAGAAAACCTTAGAGGTGACTTCTAAACGAAATGTAAACCCCAAGTGTTTTAATTTAACCTCCCCAATTACAAAATACAATTAAATAAATAAATAAAAATAAATAAATTAAATCCCACATATTTCTATAAAAATAACGTACTAAATTAAACTTGAAAATAATTAATATTAAATATAACTGCTGATTCTAATGAATTAGCATTCACGGAAAATAAATCAATAAATACCCCAAAATTATTTTCTTATTGGATGAATCAAATTTACAACACAAATAGGTAAAAATATAAATATATTCTGCAAATTCGAGTTAGTCAATTAATAAAAAATATGATCGGAAAAGTAAATGATAAAACCAAAAAACAACTTACCAATTAGGTCTGCAGTTTTTCGATGCTACGTACTTGACGACGATTATCAAAATGAGCCAGAAAGACACCAGCATGGAATTTATGAAGGTAAAAGAAATTAATTGAAGGTCAGTATTAGCTGATAACGAAAAAGACACTCTCATTGAAATTGACAAAGTTGAACGTTTTAAAATTGCAAAAAATTAATGGCTTGATAAATAATTTTTCTTCGAAATAAAATATTTAAAAAGAACGAAAACTGGAAATAATTAAACTGTTTAAAATGAAAATGACAATAATATTTTCTCAATAAATATTATTCGAAATGATAGAAATAACTTTTCTAATTTAAATCAGGCATCACTAATTTCATTATAGAATTTAAAATGTATATACAGGGTGCACGAAAAGAATATAAATTATATAAAAAATATAAATAAAGATAAATAAAAGATAAAGAATATAAATATCAATAAATATTTGCTAAAAATGAAAATCAACAGCTACCTGAGAGGACCTCTAAGTGCAGAGTGGGTCTTATTAAAAGAAATTCTACAAAGTAGCGGGTTTGCACGCTACAAAGTCTTTTGCTAGCAGTTGCCGCTAGAGCAACTAGTCTTGTTCGTCTGTAGAATATTACTTTATTTTCGTACTTTTTTGAAATCAAATATTTAATGTAACTATATCAGATTTATGATTATTTATATTAAGGATCAATATGTATTTTTTTAATTAAATTTATACGTTTTTTCCCTTGCGGCATAAAATCCCGCTGTGCGCTCACTCTTTTGATTTTTAAAGTCTTTCTCTGTATTATTACGTGGCTAATTATTGTTTTACCAATTAATTTTAATAAAACCGTTCATATTAACTTTCGTTTGACATAAAAGTACTTATTTCATTAAATCTTTAGCACTGTCCCGCAACAGCTTGCAGCTATTTGAGGTTCAGTGTTTATTTAGACGTAAAACTTGGTTATCACGCCGGTATCCCCCAGGATACTGCATATATACACTAATATACCGAGCGTAAACCCTGATAATCTGGAATCGACCATGTGCTAATAATTGGTCACGTTTTCTCCATTTATATGAAGTAGAAATTGCCAGATGCTGGACTACCATAATAGTTGTGTACTCAGAGAATGGTATGTAATTATTAGGAGTGTAATCTTGTGGGGATTCTCACTCTAGATGAAAACTAGTTAACTTTTTTAAACGGTAATCGAAAATATGGCGAAGGCGATTTTTAAATTTTGGTGAAGGAATAAAATCTTCTGTTAATAGCTTAATTTTTATTTTTTTGTATTATTCCTTAATTACATAAAAAAGAGACAATAATAAAGTTTAAGGGAAATCACAGTAGTTCGCTGTAGATCATAGTTATAAAAACTTACGATTAAGTAAACACGTCCAATGTAAAATGCTCTTAAATTTTTGTTAAATATCCAAATGGATTTATAAATTCAGTCCTATCGGAATATTATCAGTGAAAAACGACTAGATGTATAGAAGTTTTTTACTGATGATGGTTTGTATCATCTTTCATCATTTCAAAATGCAGTTTGGAAAATGCATTTTCCTTGTTCAATGTTATTTTAATTTTGTCATCATGACTTTAGTTCATGTATCCAACTACAAACATAGGTTTATTGCTTCATTGCCTTGCATGGTATTAGAAAGCATAAATACCTGTCGTCTCTCCTTAAAAGTCTGTCTTTTCTCACACTACGCTTGACGCCTTTGGTCATTGTTGGAAACTGATCAGGTAGAAACAGAACCGAGGCTTTAGATGCCACTGGGCAATATCATTAGCTCTGATGTTCCATAGTGCGGGCCAGCTTACTTTGAGATCATATCTTCTTTGTCGATCAACTTTTCTGATCCTAATTATTGGGTAAAACTAGTTCTGCTCTAGCTTACAGATGAACTTAAGATCAACAAGTGGGCAGTCGCGAAATATCCGGATGTGGAATCGAACTTAAATCGAGCCAACCCTTTAGTTGCTATTAATCAGTCTTTTAGGCTATCTGTATCTGTAGAGTAGGGAGGGTGAGTCAAGTCCCACAGTACTTAGGCCACAATTGCCCCATTGTGCATCCTCCCAAGGGTTTGTCATCCTTAGTTCATTTTCCATCCTGCCATTTCCAGGAAGGCGGACAAATCACCAGGAAACATCTCCCCTATATCGGCAGGTGTAGGCCAAGGCTCGCCGAACGCATACTCTCATATTGACGATAACTTCGGACAGTCACATAGGACATGCTCGACAGTTTCGTCATCTCGTTCACACTTCCTGTACAGAGGGGTGTCTACTATCCCCAGTGTGTGGAGGTGTTTTCTTAGTTGACAATGGCCAGTTAAAAAACCAACCAACCAGCTTATGTTTTTCCTGGTCATTCTCAAGTACTTTTCTCATGCTGACTTCCCAAGATTCCTTAGTGTTACCTTGGTAAGTCTACATACTGGCCCTCCTTCCCATCTTTTCACGGTTTGCCTGTGGGAATGGCATCTGGCAATTTCCGCGATCTTTTATGCGTCTTTTAGGTTAAAATCATCGCTATCTTAGTCAGTACAATGATAATTAATAGAGTTAGCTTTGGTCAAACTATCTCTATATGACCTGATAGTTATATAACTCTAAAGGGCCTTAAAGGAAAAATAGCTATCAGCAGTCTGGTTCTAGAACGTTACAAGGCAAAAGAACATAAAGCAGACTACGGGGAATCTAAGATTGCGTTCCAGTCAATTGCATAGGTACCAGTCAATTTATCTGGGTAAAATTCCAATGAATCTTGATCCCATTTACTCAGATAAGAGTAAAATAAAAGTAAAATAAAAGACAGTTAATTTATTATTATTATCCCGGTTATTTATAGAGTTCTTCACCTTCCGGTTCCTAGCTTCCAGCTTCGTCGGTCGTTCCATTCGCCAGGGTGAAGATTCCTTTTCCGACATTGCCTTCTGAATGCCGCTTAGCCAGGATTGTTTCGGCCTTCCTCTCTTCCTTCTTTCCCTTAACGTCCATTTTAGAATTTGTTTTAGCAGTGTGTCGTCGTCCATTCTTTCTACATGGCTATACCAAATCAGTTGTCTCCTTTAAATGTCGTCTATGATGGTTGACTTGACTCCCATTATATTTCCGATTTGGTCATTTTGTATTCTTTCAAGCCTTGCTTTTCTAGCCGATCTTCTCCAGAAGTCCATTTCCAATGCAAGTAGGCGTCGTTCCAGGGATTTAGTAAGTTACCATGTTTCCCATCCATAGAGCACTATACTTTTAAAGATGGAGCTAAAAATAAGATGTTTTCTTTGATTAGATAGTTCTTTTGACCACAGCATCGAGTTTAGGCATCCAATCACCCTTTTTCCTTTCACGATCCTTTACTCAATCTCTTTTTCGGTGCGCCCACTCTTGTTGATTATTGTTCCCAAATATACATATTCCTCACAGTTCTTGATTGTTTCTTGTTGGTTAACTATTAGATCTTCTACTTCAGTGCCGATGCATAAGTATTGCGTTTTGTTTCTATTTGCAGAAAGGCTTTATATGTTTGAAATAACCGTCTCGTCATGAAGTTTAATCATCGTCAAGTTGAATTCCCATCCCTGAACAAGATCGCCTCCAGTGATTTTAGTCTAGGCGCCAGAGGGGTCACCGTGTCATATTCAATTCTTATGGACAAACTCAACGGTTTCTTAAGGATTTTTGGCTGCTGATTACGAATTTCAAGGGGGGATTTCGATCCGAGTGGTCAAAAAATTGTTATAAACAATTTAATTGTTTATAAATTTTTTATTAGGCTCTGGCTCATAAACTAAAAGAGATAAAAAAATGTTTCAAATAAAATTTGTTCCTTAATAAAAAACGAAGAAAAAACCGTTTACTAAACTTAAATCTAACAATTAGAACTCAAGATATTGTAAAATTAGTGCACAATGCCAATTGCAAATTGCAAAATAAGTATTTTTTGAAGCTTTATCGATCACAACTCGGCTTCTACGCATGCAAATAAGTCCTAGAATATGTCGTTTTAAAGCTTAATTAACAGGCTTCCAAACAAAGTTTGTAAATAACTTGATCTTAATTTGTTTTAAAGTTATACCCGTTTGAAGTTACAATTTTCTTAAAAATATTGTACATTCATTTGTTTATAAGGGTTTCAAGCAAATTTGAGCTATAAACATTTATACTTTAATGAACAATAATGATAGAAAAACTCAAAAGGAATAATTTGAGGTTATGAAAATGTTCATAAGTTTATTTTTGGCCAAGATGTCGATATTTTAATAGCAGCTTTTTTACATCTGCATAAGTTCTTAGCGAAATTTTAACAGTTACATGGTGGTACAAGTCTGTTCTTGTAGGCAGTAAAACTAAAACTTTTTGAGGCTTCAGAGTCTAATTATCTATATGATATCCATATAAAGTGGATCTAGTTCTTTTGCAGCATCATCAAGTCCCGTCAATTGTGTGTATGCCGCCACATCATAAATGCTCGTTTTATATGCAATGATGATGCTGCAAAAGAACTAGATCCATTTTTATATGGATATCACATATTGGCTCATTTTCATGCGTAGAAGCCGAGTTACGATCGATAAAGCGTCGAAGAATACATACTTACTTGACTGTGAGCCAATCTTGCGCCTCATAGCGCGACATTAAAATATCGATATCTTAGCCAAAAATAAACTTACGAACATTTTCGTAAGTTCAAATTGTTCCTTTTGAGTTGTTTTATCATTATTGTTAATTAAAGTATAAATGTTTATAGCTCAAGTTTGCTTGAAACCTTTATAAACAAATTAATGTACAATTTTTTTAAGAAAATTATAATTTCAAACGAATACAACTTTAAAACAAATGAAGATCAAATAATTTAACAAACTTTGTTTGGAAGCCTCTTAATTAAGCTTTAAAAGAACACCTTATAGGGCTCATTTGCATGCGCAGAAGCCGAGTTACGATCGGTAAAGCTTCGAAAAATATTTATTTTGCAATTTGCAATTTGCATTGTGCACTAATTTTACAATATCTTGAGTTCTAATTATCGGATTTAAGTTTAGTAAACGGTTGTTTCCTCATTTTTTATTAGGGAACAAGTTTTATTTGAAACATTTTTTTATCTCTTTTAGTTTATGCGCAAGAGCCTTATAAACAATTTATAAACAATTAAATTGTTTATAACAATTTTTTGACCACTCGGATCGAAATCCCCCCTTGAAATTCGTAATCAGCAGCCAAAAATCCTTAAGAAACCGTTGAGTTTGTCCATAAGAATTGAATATGACACGGTGACCCCTCTGGCGCCTAGAGTATTTAGTGCTTCATTTAAATAGATCTTAAATAGTACTGGGGAGAGGCAGCATCCCTGTCGGAATCCTTTTGTTACTGGAAATTCTTATGATAAGGTATTTTTTAGTTTGATTTTTGATGTGGATTTATTGTATAGTTGTTTGACCGCGGCGATTATCGTGTTATTTAAGGAAGATCGTTTAAGAGACTGCCCCAGCTTTCTCACAGGAATCGTGTCATATGCTTTTGTGAGATCCACAAATAAATGATGTATTTCCTGACTTCATGCAACTTTCTTTTCATTCAGTTGTGTTAGGGTAAATATGTGGTCTACGCAAGATCTTCCAGATCTAAAACCTGCTTGCTGTTCAATTTCATGAGGTTCGTGTTCTTGCTCAATCATGTTTTTTAAGATTTTACGAAACAGCCTGCTAAAAGTACTATTGACCGAGATACACCTGTAGTTTCCGCAGATATCTTTTGGACCTTTTTTGTGAATTCGAGTAATCCATGCTTTCTTTCCAACTATTCGGGATTTCTTCCCCATTCAAATATCTTGTGAATACCACTGTAAGATACCTTATTAGTTTTGGTGTTTCGTGTTTTAGAAGTTCTGCTGGTATGTTCTCCGGCCCGGATGCTTTGTTGCTCTTCATGAATTTAAGTGCTTGTTTTATTTGTTCTTCTCCCACGTTTACATATTCGCCGTGTACTCGTATACGTTGGGTAAATCAGTGTTATAGATAACTCTGACAGTTAATACTTCATTCCATTTCAGAGCCAACCGCTATTCTCGTGCGTACGTTTCACCCTATTGGTGTCTTCAGAGAAGCCTATGATCTGCTCTGAATCGTAACGAAAACCAACCGTCTTACTAAGCAAAATTATATAAAGTAATTTGCTACCGGACGCTGTAGACGACATCTATTTAAAACAATGAGAAGTTTTAAATCCAAAAATCTAAAGCTTCTATCGTTGGAATCGAGGTTTTGGTGACAATCTGAATTCTTACCTTCTAAAATTTACAAGGCAAACTAACAATGGACGAACCAATTAATATAAACTACACTAAAATACTAATACAAACTAATATATTATATTATTAAACTATATTATAAAATATGATGGTCACGTATGCTAAAAAATATAAAATTGTGTGCAGTTGTTTCCGTTTTTAAACGCTTTTCTTTACTTCAATAGTTTGCATCAAATCTTTAGACGTTAATTTGACTGAGTTTTCTTCAATGCAAATGAATGAAAATTTGCAGATATATGCATTCGCGGCAACAATACACGAATAGTCAATAAAAAAAGCTTTTATGTTTTTTAATTATTTAAATAAAAAAAAACGACTTTAATGGAAAATGCTTAAATTCTCTTGTTTTTTACAATGGAGAAACTTGAGACTTTACGGATTGTAGCTAATGATATGAACTATACATAATTTCACTTTTTACGTTAATTGTTTACGTTATGCTTCATAAATAAACAATAAATTTTAAATTTTGAACGCTCATAATATATTTGTTTATATATAATTCAGCGTTTATTCGTGTCAAATTTCAATACGATACGAAACAAAACTTCAACCAAAACTCGAATTCAAAAAATTCGTGTTTTTAACGTAGTCTTAGAAAAACCACCGGTAGAGACGTTTTGTGCTACAATTAACATTAGGATTAGTTGTGTCGTATTAATTAATTAAAGGCTTTTTTTCAGTTCAATCGTTTGGGTCAAATCTTTGGACGTCAATTTGACTGCCTTTTCTTCAATGCAAATGACTAAAAATTTGCAGACATATGCATTTGCGGGAACAGTACACGAAGAGTCAATAATTTTTTTTGTTTATTAATTGTTTAAATAAAAAAAAACGATTTTAACGGAAAATGCTTAAATTCTCTTGTTTTTTACGATGAAGGAAGTTTAAACTTTTACAGATTGTAGCTAATTATATGAACTATACATAATTTCACTTTTTACGTTAATTGTTTACGTTTCATGAATAAACAATACATTTTCAAATCTTTTGCCGATTCCGACTACTTTTCATGGTTGTACATCATATGTTTTATACATACAGTCGGAAAAATGAAAGAATACCCATGAACGATCACATCAATCACTTATTTTGTATTTGCTGTCTTTTTCTATACGCTGTGAGCTCGTACGTAGAGGGGATATTTACAAATTCGCGAACGCCATTAGTGACAAATTTGTAAACGTTTACTGGAAATTTGACATAAATGTCAAAGTGATTAATTTAAAATTAAAATTAAAAACATTAATTATAAACAATATTAGTTGGTCAAAGCTGTGGTATATATTTTTACCTTAAATATACTTACGTTTTAACTACTGAATTTAAGTTTTTTTAATGTTCCGTAATATCTAATTATAAATAATCTATTATAATCTTAGCGCCATCTACACGATTATTGTCAAAGTATCCGAAGTAAGAAATTTATATTTTATCAATAGAACGTCAAAATGATTAGAAAAATCTTTAAAAAATCGATTACAATTTAATTACTTTTTTGCGTTGTAAATATTAAACGAAAACAATTAAATAATAAATTTAAAAATTACCGGTAAAAGTTGAATTAGTAACCGCTAGGAGCGACACCAGCGAAGCTCAGAGCCAATAAATAACAAACGTTTGTTATAGAAAAAAAAAACAGCAAACTCAAAATAAGTGATTGATGTGATCGTTCATGGGTATTCTTTCATTTTTCCGACTGTATTTTAATAAACATGACGATATATTTTAATGTTTAAAAAGTGTAAGACTAAAAAGTAAAAAATAAAAAAATATGAAAAAAATATTTTTAAGAAACGCTTTTCTTTAGTTACGAGTGTCTAAAATTAAACATATAAAAAAATCAACTAAAAAGCAAAGAATTTAAAAAAAATGAAAAAATCTAACACATTTGTTAAAGAAAATCGTGGTGCGAAAACCGTTTATTCGATGAAGACGCGCCACGCTTTTCTTTGACGAATGTGTCAGATTTTTTAAATTTTTTTTATTTTTTGCTTTTTAGTTGATTTTTTTATATGTTTAATTTTAGTCACTCGTAACTAAAGAAAAGCGTTTCTTAAAAATATTTCTTCATATTTTTTTATTTGTCTGTTGTTAATATATTTTTTGTTTTGTTTATTATAGTTGATACCTGAAACAGTGATGTTGATCTCAGCAAGTTGTACAGGATTGTACTACAGGCATATGACAGAGGAAGCCCATAGAAGGACTTTTGTAGGAACGAGAACTTGTATTGAATCTCGAGTAAAATTGGAATGCGAAAAAGAACAACAGGAACAACTATTATTGAGCGTTATTCCAGCGTATATAGCAGCAGAGGTAAGTTTAATCGTTATATTAATAATTTTAAAAATAAGAAGAAAAAGCTTTTATTTTGGTTTCGTTTTTGGCTGTCCACAAATTTATTCTATATTTTGTTGTGTGTTGCATATTTAATTGTCGAATAGCATAAATGTTGGTTTTATTAACAATAATATCCAATATTTCATCTATTATAAAATGATTAAAAACAACTATTTTTTTCTGTACCTCACGTGGTTCAATACCAACTAATGTATTCTTTTTTACTACAAAATCGTCACCATCGACCGACTTCTAAATCGCACCATTCAGCGCTGCCAATATTATGATCAGACGGAACTTGCTTATGGTTTACTAATAATTTCGTCATCGCCATTAATAAAATAATTTAAATCGAAGGATGAAAAAGATTTAGAAAAATAATTTTTATTTAGTAATTAATCGTCCCTGTAATAGGGATCTTCGATACTGTCAGTATCAGATGAAATTTGAGTTGCTGTTTGGTCGTTCTTCTTCGATTTTTCAATTTGCTTTTATAGTCCAGGGTAATAAGGTTTTTTCCATGACACTCGAGCAGCCAGGGCACTGAAGCGTTTTTTCGACAGGTAATACCCATGAGAACAAATTGTAACTATTTCCTGCGTAGGATCTGGCGGCCATTTTTATTTATAAACAATTCAATGTCGAAAAACGGCATTTTTTCCGTTTTTCTTCAAATCAGTGGAAAGCAGTGTACCTTGTGGTTACATTAGTACAAAAATCTTTGAGTGCATGGAAAAACCTTTAAAATTACGTATTACAAAGGTTGATATACTTATTTATTGTTAATATAATTGAGAAAATTCTATTGTAAAAATTAGTGTACAACTTTAAAATTTTTGTCAAATGAGGGTTCATTAGTACTTAATAGGTGACAAAAATTTCGAAGCGATTCATTCAATTGTTTACATTTTATTCAAATTGTTTATCCCAGAGAGCTTTTTTTTTGCAATAACATAAGTCAGAAAAACAGAACGTTAGAACCACTCTGCAGGTGTCAAATGTAAGAGAATAAGCTAAGCTTTCAAACCTGTTTAAAAAATGTTAATAAAGAGTGCATTTATTAGTAATAAATAATTATGCAAAAGTCTCATCAATTTTTCCTTATAAACAATTTGAATAACTTTCTTGTTATGGCCGGTACAAACATTTTTTTTGCACATTCTAAAAGATGGCATTTTTATACGAGCTTAGAAAAAAATAAGTTAGCGTAGGTCAATTAGGGCCAAAGTTAGCAACATTTTTTTAAAAATCCACAGCTAATTTGTTTATTATAAATAAGAATTGAAAATAGGGCTCTTCCACTTTAAAACACACGAAGTATTCATAAAAAAATTTGGATTTATTTGCTCTTTAAGGGAGTCGTCAATAATGCTTCAAAAATGAAGTACAAACGCGATCCGCTTGCTATTGACGTAGTAGAAGCATAAAATCCGTGCGACCTAAAATTGAAATATCAACTTCAAAATCCTACAATTTTATGTAACTTGGGAACCAACCAATGGATTTTAATTTTTTTTAATTTGTATGTACTTTTAGCGTACTTTACAAATATGGAGTCTGTTGATTTATAAATTATTAAATAAACAATTTAATTTGTTTAAATAAAATTTTCAAAAAATTTTTTTTACCGCATTTTAGGTGAACAACTACAATGTTATGTATGTAATAATTGAAAAGAAATTGTAATAAATATATTATTACACTCACCGGCACAAAATTCGGCCACCCAAAATTTTTTATTAAGTTTAATAGTTTATAACTTTATTATTTGTGCTCCGATTTTTAAGATTCTTGCACCAATTTGTAGATACATATTATATTGATATCGCTTCGTATTTTTCCGGTAACAAAAAAAATTTTCTTGCATGGCATTATACAGGGGTGAATGGAAGCGTTGTATTTTCTACTAACTTTAAAAAATTCTGTGGGAAAACGGAAGGGCTCATTTTGTGTCATAGTTTTGTCATATTATCCCAGAGACATCACTAAAATGTTGTTTTTTGAATTAGCCGAATATCTCTTTTCTTGTAAGAGCTGTATCATTTTTTGTAAGTAAAACACTGATTGACTCATAAAATAGAGGTTGGATTGATAAGATTAGAATGGCCCGCATGCAGCCCAGATCTCAATCCTGTTAAGCATTTATGGGATGAATTAAAAAGAGCTATTCGCCGTTATCCCAGGCCTCCAAAAAATTTGGTACAGTTATGGCCATGGTAGAGGGATATCGGACTATTCCCCAGGCAATATTAACACACCTGTATTCGATGCCAAACAGATTGCGAGAAGTCATTGCTGCAAGAGATGGACATACTCACTATTGAATTGTTTCGTTCTGTTGTTAATTTTGTTTTGTTTTTTTTTTAATTTTAGTGCGCTTGATATTTTTAATTAAATAAACCTTTAAAGCAGTGTTTTTATTTACAGCTCTTACAAGAAAAGGAATATTCGGATACTTCAAAAATTAGCTTACAAATAGATATTAACATGTACCTTTTACAAAAAAGTAAAAAATGTCTCCACTTAATAGTAGCTGTTGTACATACTTTCCAAATGAGTTCTTATCACATGGAATGTTTTTTAATAGAAAAAATAGAAATACATAGCTACTCTATAGGTACATTTTAAAAATCTTCTTAAATTTGTAATTGAAAAAAACTTTATATTTTTTATTCATATAAATATAAAATCTAAGACATAAAAATGATTTGATAAACAATGAATCACAAAATTCAAATTACTGCAACTGTAAGCAAACTTATAGAGTAAAAGTAGCACTTTTATAGAAATTTTTCTTTTATTATATAATATATACAGAGAGAGGATAAATTATGGAATAAATTCATTTTCTCTAAAATCGATGACTTTGAAGATAAATCCCGGAACAGGTCGATTTTTATTTTTAAATTACAACTTTTTTGGCATATATTTTATACTAGTGTCGTCATCCATCTGAGCGTGATGACATAATCGATGATTTTTTTTAATAGGAATAGGGGTCATGTGGCACCTCATTCGAAAGGATGTTCAATTGTCTATTCAGTAATATAAACAATAATATATTTATTTATACAGGGTGACCAAAATAATAATTTTTGAATTAAATTAATTGACGCAAAAAGAAGAATGTATGTAATTTATTTAACTCATAATACATTGTACTGCTGTCAGTAAATTAAAAAAAATATTTCACAAATAAACACTTCTTTTCGCTTAAATAAATCACAAACAACCTCTTTTCAGTTTTAACATTTAATTTGAGTGAAAATCAATGTTTACTTGCCAAATAAACATTTTTTTCAATTTTCTGACAGCGATAGAAAGTATTTTAAGATAAATAAACTGTATACATTCTTCTTTTTTCGTCAATTAATTTAATCCAAAAATTATTTTTTTGGCCACCCTGTATAAATAATGATATTAATGTTTATATTACTGAATAGAGAATTGAACACCCTTTCAAATGGGGTGTCACACGACCCCTATTCCTATTTAAAAAATCATCGATTACGTCATCACGCTCTGGTGAATGACATCACTAATATGAAATATATGCCAAAACATTGTAATTTAAAAATAAAAATCGACCTGTTTCGGGATTTCTCCACAATCCTCCATTTTAGAGAAAATTAATTTTTTCCATAATTTAGCCCCTCCCTGTATATATATTATATATATATATATATATATATATATATATATATATATATATATATATATATATATATATATATATATATATATATACATCCTACTATCAATTTGGCATCGATACATTATGCATTTACCATCGATTTGGCATCGTCTTGCAAAGTGGCATCTGTATATCGATGCCACTTTACATTACCTTAATAACTTTTTTTCTGCACTTGTTACCAGAAGTCTAATCAACTCGGTAGTTAGAGATTTGATTTCTTGATGTTACTTTAATATATCAGCTTTCCTTGTTTATCCCTTACTAAGTTATATAAGTTTATTCCATAAAATGTTTGAGTCCAAAATGATGGTACAGTGAAAATATTATATACATTTAGTTCAGTGTTTTACCATTTTGTCGCTGCCGCTATATACATGAAAACGTATATCCCACTTGCATTATCAATCATTTTGGCATCAGAAATTTGGCATCACTGTTGAATATAATATTATCCACACCGAATAATAGGCAATTTGAGAATGTATATATTATTTTCATCAAGAAATCATTCTGGCATCATGTTGTTTTCACCCAATTTTGAAAAAATGTGAAAACTTTGTATTATCCACGTCCGTCTGTCCGTCCGTCTGTCTGTAATCACAACTCCTCCGTCAACATACCAGCTAGAATGACAAATGAGGTGTCAATTGAAAGCTGATAATCCAAGAATGGTACTAAAGGTGAGATATTTGATCTTGGCGGTCTGTTTGTCGGTCTGTCCGACCGCGAATATAACTCCTCCATCATTATACCAGGTAGAATGACAAATGAGGTGTCACATGAAAGCTTATAATCCAAGGATGGTACTAAAGGTGAGATATTTGACCTAGGCTGTGTTTCCGTCGGTCCGTACGAATGCGAATATAACTCCTTCGTCATTATACCAGGTAGAATAACAAATAAGGTGTCAAATGAAAGCTTATAATCCAAGGATGGTACTAAAGGTGAGATATTTGACCTAGGCTGTCTTTCCGTCGGTCCGTACGACCGCGAATATAACTTCTCCGTCATTATACCAGGTAGAATGACAAATGAGGTGTCAAATGAAAGCTTATAATCCAAGAATGGTACTAAAGGTGAGATATTTGACCTAGGCTGTCTTTCCGTCGGTCCGTACGACCGCGAATATAACTCCTCCGTCATTATACCAGGTAGAATGACAGATGAGGTGTCAAATGAAAGCTTATAATCCAAGGATGGTACTAAAGTTGACATATTTGACTTAGGCGGTCTGTGCGTCGGCCCCTCCGACCGTGAATATAACTCCTCCATTATTATACCAGCTTGAATGATAAATGAGGTGTCAAATAAAAGATTATAATCCAAGGATGGTACTAAAGGTGAGATATTTGACCTAGGCTGTCTTTCCGTCGGTCCGTACGACCGCGAATATAACTACTCCGTCATTATACCAGGTAGAATGACAAATGAGGTGTCAAATGAAAGCTGATAATCCAACGATGGTACTAAAGGTGAGATATTTGACCCAGGCTGTCCTTCCGTCGGTCCGTATGGCCGGGAATATAACTCCTCCGTCATTATACCAGGTAGAATGACAAATGAGGTGTCAAATGAAAGCTGATAATCCAACGATGGTACTAAAGGTGAGATATTTGACCTAGACTGTCTTTCCGTCGGTTCGTACGACCGCGAATATAACTCTTCCATCATTATACCAGCTTGAATGATAAATGAGGTGTCAAATGAAAGCTTATGATCCAAGGATGGTACTAAAGGTGAGATATTTGACCTAGGCTGTCGGTCCGTACGACCGGGAATATAACTTCTTTGTCATTATACCAGGTAGAATGACAAATGAGGTGTCAAATGAAAGCTGATAATCCAAGGATGGTACTGAAGGTGAGATATTTGACCTAGGCGGTCTGTCCGTCGGTCCGTACGACCGGGAATATAACTCCTCCGTCATTATACCAGGTAGATGACAAATGAGGTGTCAAATGAAAGCTGATAATCTAAGGATGGTACTAAAGGTGAGATATTTGACCTTGGCGGTCTGTCCGTCGGTCTGTTCGACCGCGAATATAACTCCTCGATCATTATACCAGGTAGAATGACAAATGAGGTGTCAAATGAAAGCTTATAATCCAAGGATGGTACTAAAGGTGACATATTTGACTTAGGCGGTCTGTGCGTCGGCCCCTCCGACCGCGAATATAAGTCCTTCATTATTATACCAGCTTGAATGATAAATGAGGTGTCAAATAAAAGATTATAATCCAAGGATGGTACTAAAGGTTAGATATTTGACCTAGGCTGTCTTTCCGTCGGTCCGTACGACCGCGAATATAACTTCTCCGTCATTATACCAGGTAGAATGACAAATGAGGTGTCAAATGAAAGTTGATAATCCAAGGATGGTACTAAAGGTGAGATATTTGACCTAGGCTGTCTGTCCGTCGGTCCATACGACCGCCAATATAACTCCTCGATCATTATACCAGGTAGAATGACATTTGAGGTGTCAAATGAAAGCTTATAATCCAAGGATGGTACTAAAGGTGAGAAATTTGACATACGCTGTCTGTCCGTCCGACCGCGAATATAACTTCTCCGTCATTATACCAGGTAGAATGACAAATGAGGTGTCAAATGAAAGCTGATAATCCAAGGATGGCACTAAAGGTGAGATATTTGACCTTGGCGGTCTATCCGTCGGTCTGTCCGACCGCGAATATAACTCCTCGATCATTATACCAGGTAGAATGACAAATGAGGTGTCAAATGAAAGCTTATAATCCAAGGATGGTACTAAAGGTGAGATATTTGACCTAGGCTGTCTTTCCGTCGGTCCGTACGACCGCGAATATAACTTCTTTGTCATTATACCAGGTAGAATCACAAATGAGGTGTCAAATGAAAGCTGATAATCCAACGATGGTACTAAAGGTGAGATATTTGACCTTGGCGGTCTGTCCGTCGGTCTGTCCGACAGTGAATATACCTCCTAGATCATTATACCAGGTAGAATGACAAATGAGGTGTCAAATGAAAGCTGATAATCCAAGGATGGTACTAAAGGTGAGATATTTGACCTTGGCGGTCTGTCCGTCGGTCTGTCCGACCGCGAGTATAACTACTCGATCATTATACCAGGTAGAATGACAAATGAGGTGTCAAATGAAAGCTTATAATCCAAGGATGGTACTAAAGGTGAGATATTTGACCTAGGCTGTCTTTCCATCGCGTCGGTTCGTACGACCGCGAATATAACTCCTCCATCATTATACCAGCTAGAAGGATAAATGAGGTGTCAAATGAAAGCTTATAATCCAAGGATGGTACTAAAGGTGAGATATTTGACCTAGGCAATCTTTCTGTCGGTTCGTACGACCGCCAATATAAATCCTCCGCCATTATACCGGGTAGAATTACAAATGAGGTGACAAATGTCAAAGTTTAGTAAAAATGACTCAAAATTAGTAAATTCGTATATCAATCCACGCAAAGTTACACGTAAAATTCAAATATCGTCTTCCAGTTCTGCTTTCGATTACTTTGGGTGAAAACCTAGGACTTACGAAGTCCAATTACTTGTTTTGTTTAAAAATAAGGCATACCATAGACATGCCTTATGCATCATAGAAGACAATGACACAGAAAAATCAAAACACAGCAGCATGTCAAAAAAGCCTTAGTTATGTATCTTCGGTCCTGTTAGTCCAATCGTGATGTATAGCACCTCAAATGATAGGATTTGACAAACAGAATACAATGACATAGAAAAATCAAATACAACAGCATGTCAAAAGGGCCTTAGTAGCGTATCTTCGGTCCTATTAGTCCCATCGTGACGTACGGCATCTTAAATAATAGGACTTGACCAATAGAATCAAATTTGACACAAACAAATCAAATACAGCAACAAGTCAAAAGGGCCTTTGTTATGTATCTTCGGTCCTATTGGTCCAATCGTGACATACAGCAACTCAAATGATAGGGTTTAACGAACAGAATACAATGACACAGAATAATCAAATACAGCAACATGCCAAAAGCGCCTTATTTCTTCTTCGCTCCTATTGGTCCAATCGTGGAGTACAGCACCTCAAATAACTGGATTTGTCAAATAGAATACAATGACATAGAAAAATCAAATACAGCAGCATGTCAAAAGGGCCTTAGTCTTATATCTACGGTCCTATTGGTCCAATCGTGATGTACAGCACCTCAAATAATAGTATTTGACAAATAATATAAAATGGCACAGAAAAATCAAATACAGCAACATGTTAAAAGGGCCTTAGTCATGCAGCTTCGCTACAATTGATCCAATCGTGACGTACAGCGCCTCAAACGATGGGATTTAACGGGCAGAATGCGACTGTAGACAAATCAAAATGGCGGCATGTAATAGCACCTTAAAATTGTAGAAATAAAATGGATTAACGCACAGAGGTGTATGACATATTATGTGACAGTGTTTAACAAATTGAATACGATTACATACATCCAGTTTTTGACAAGTGACTTCTCTACATGATAAACGCGAAAAGGCTCCCTTCGTTCACTGTTCGACATAGGCCTCCCGTTCACTGCATATATCCACTACTTCCTGAAGCCGTGACATAAGAGGATAGAATTTAACGAATTAAACGACAAAGAAGACTAAACAAGGCAGCGTGCGGGAAAAACAGGAGCATCCTTTGTATACTCCACAGGAAAGCATTATATATTCAACGTTAAAACTATGTTATAGTATAAGGGTATATATTTTTAAATGATAAATATATTTTTTTATTTAGTACATTCCGTACGTTTTTTAAACATGATCAGGAGAATTTGTTGCCTGAAGTCTATAAAAGAATTTCCTAACAATCCTTGTGTTATGGATTATTTTTGAGAATGTGTTTAAAAGGTAGCTTACATGCTTATTGTTCAATGGTCTTATCACTTTTAAGCGCTTGTCTTTTTGTAGGGCTATTAATTGTGATTTCAACCATTCTTGCGGGACAATGCCTTTTCAGTAAATGAAGTGAATATTGTTATACATTTAATTTTTTCCTCAATTAATTGGATGCCCCCTACTGGTGTTTGGTCTAAGCTTACAGCTTTTCCCCATTGAAGCTATTTTATAACTAATTATAATTAGGGGTACGGAATTTTCGCAAATAAAAAACATGAATTTCGCATTTACTTTTTTTATAATTACAAAATTTCGCATTTATTTTTAACTACGAGTAAAACAACAGAAAACATTAATTAAAAGCTAACATCGTTTTAATTTCGACATTCGACTCTTTAAGAGCTGTTCTTCGATCTGTCACTACAATATTATATGTGCTGAAGAATCGTTCTGCGTCTACGCTGTTCGTTGGACTCCAAATGCTCTGTAATGCTAGGTCATCTGTTGCAAATTCTTTGACTCGATCACTCAGAATTGTTTTAGGGCGTCCCATTTTAGGGGATACTTTAAGTAACTTTATGTTACTATGAAAACTTTTTTGATAGACCATGTTCTTAATAAAAATTGACGGAATGAGCACTGATTGTCCTGTTTGACTAATTTATATGTTTAGAAAATAAGAATTAGCCGACTTTTATTCCTACTTAGATTTTTACCAATACAAAAGACCGAAATGCAGATAACAACAGTCGGATTATTTATATTTCTCAAAGAATCACCATTGAAAAATATCAATTCCTTATCTTATCTTTATCTATTTAATGATGAATAATGAAAGTTCCTTCTGTTTCAACGCCTGTTAGAAAAATAAACAACCTTTCAAAAATTATGTACAATAGAAAACTTTCCGTAAAATCTTTCCATGCCTTATTTACTACGTAACTACCTACTTATTTACGGGCGAGTTGGGCACCTGCAGGTATTTCGCGGAAATAAACAAAAACTCCATATTTCATATTTATCGCATTTATGTTCAAAATTTCGCCGAAATTCGCATCTATTTCGTAAAAACAAAAATTCCGTACCCCTAATTATAATAAAACAGTTGGTCCAGAATCATTATCTCGTTGACTTTTTCTTGTTTATCGTTGATAATTCTGCCGTTTGAACCTTCTGATAATCCATATATTTTCTCTATCTGCTCTTAAAGTGTGTTTATTATATTATTTTCTTTCTCATTTAATTTACACCGATCCAGACTAGTATAGCTCCATATAACAGTTCTAGTTCTGCAGTAACGAATCAATACTTTTATTTAGCACATTCATTTTTGTTTTGTCTTCGGGTCTATTAAATAATTTTCTTGCACTGTTTCTCGCAATTTTTAATTATCCATTTATTACTCTACTTGTCTTATTTTTTGAATATACGACTTGAATAAAGACTTTAATGTTTTGCCAGTCGTTATTGTTTAGTAGACCGGAATATTGAGATATTAATTCTTTACATTACATATTTGTCTTTCGGTGATTTTCTATTATTAATATGAAACTGGAAGTGTTAGGTTACACTGGTTTTTGATAGTTGGTCCAGAGTTCCCTCTCAATTCTTTTGTCGGATTTATGCCGTGTCGCGGATGTCGATGCCGTGCGCATAATACGATTCTAAAAGCTCTGAAAAATAGTTATTTTTTTCTTCAATTATCTCAGCTGATTTTTTTATTTACGAGTCATTTCTTCAGATTTGGGAACACTTAATAATCGCAGGGGGCCAAGTCAGGAGAGTAAGCCGCATGAGAAAGTAATTCGAACACCAACTCGAATTTTTGCTACTGTCACAACGCTCTTGTGAGTCTTAGGTCTTGAGAACACTTTAAAGAACACTTTTTTCTTCTGCTTATAGAGTCGTTTTTCATTCATCAAATACCGGAACTCACCACATAAATTTTGAAGACCCTGACATCAAAACTGTATTAAATTATATGTGATCTAAGTAAGTTATAGAAAAAGTCAGAATAGATAGAGTAGAACACTTATAAAAAAATTGTAACAAGCAATTGGACATCGTAAGTTCTAATTTTTCACCCAAAGTGACCGGAAGTTGAACCGGCAGTCGATATTTGAACTCTTTCATGTAACTTTTTGTCAGTTGATATGACGGATGAATTTTGTTCACCGACAGACATGGACGAATAGACAGGCATGAAACCGGAAGTATGTATTTGTTCTGGTCTTTCTTAGTCGCGTTGAATAATAGTTTGTATTATTTCGACGAATTTAAAACAGTACTTTCGGTTGCAACTCTGGAACAGGCAGTCCGAGGTCAAACTTCTCACATGTAATATCATATTTTGGTTAAAGGCTTTCATTTGACACCTTATTTGTCATTCTTTCTGTCCTACTAACAGAGGAGTTGTGTTTATTGACGGACAGACATGGATAATTCTAGGTTTTCACATTTAATGATAAAAACAATAATTATATAATTCAGTTAACCTGACTATGTCATTGTGATAATGACTTCTTATCTAAAAGTGACAACGGCAATTATTCCATTCACTCACGGTAAAATATCGCAAAACCTCCAGATTTTAAAGAACCGCTTGGATTGATATGAAATTTGGCACACACGTAGCTAAAATGCCAAAGAAAAAAGTGAGATTATGCCGATATGTTCTCTTGTCCTGGATGTGATTTTCGCCCCTTCTTGGGGGTGAAAAAATATACATTCAAAATAAGTCCGGGAGTGGATAAACTGACTAATTCTAATTCTAAGCAAATTTTGTTCTATAAAAGTTTTAAACGGCTGAAAATATTATAAGAATTTTTTGCTCTACATTGTGCTTTCTATCTATACCTTTAAGGAACGCACTATTTTCGGGGACACCCTGTATATGATCTGTAAGTTGCATTGGTTAAAAATGCTTATTTTTGAAAAGGGTTTTGTTGAAAGGGCTCGAACGAATCACTAGTCACGAGTATGTATATGCAAATTTTAAACAGCCATATCTTAACCAATTTTTGTCTTCCAGAAAATCAAAAAATCCCAAATATTTAAAAAAGCAAAACCTACATTTTTTACTCTTTAAGATATTTGGTATCACTAATAATTTTTAAGTTATTTTGAAAAAAGTCTTTTTTTCAAAATTAAAGATTTAAAATTTACTTTAAAACCAAATTTTTTCACAAATAAGCACTTTGAACTGATGAAACTTACAAACACAAACAATACATAAAGTTACTTGTGAAGTGGTAACGATTAATTCCATTTGGGCTGTTAATTAGAGGGAGATTTTTACGATATTTTTAACCAAAAAATAAGGAACAACTCTATTTTGAGCGTAACTTGCTTACTCTTGCTGCTAGAAACTTTTTAAAAAAATAAAAATAAACGTTTTCTTAAACACTTTAAAAAACTTGTAATAAGTTTTCCCAGAAAAGTGTTTCATTTTTTTTATTTCACGTTAAAATATTCGATTTGGAATTTGACATATAAGAGCTTATTTTTCACTATAGTCTGTTTTTAAACCAAGAGGAGTAATTCAAATTTCCCGCGCCGTAAACCTTGTTTGTATTTTGTACAACCTCAGGCAATTTTACTCATATCAAATTTTGACAATAATTACATTTATAAAATTTTAACACTATTGGCATTTCATAGGTTAGTTTATTTATTTTATCAGCGATTTTTGCATTTTCTGCGTTATTCCTTTTATTTTTAGATTTTTAGTCAATATTACCGTCAAAGGCCGATATGATCAACCAAAAAAGAAGATGTATCTGAAGATATTTCTAGTGACTTTCTTGGGTGTGAATCTGTCTTTTTACCCTAATAGCACAAGGACGTCCTTCACGGACTTTAAGGACGTCCCTTGGACGTCCGTTTTTGTCCGAGGAACGTCCTTTATACGTCCTATTTTGGTCCAAATGTCGCGCTACCGAACGTCCATTGGACGTCCATCTAAGGTCCGAGGGGACGTAAATTGGACCTTAATCGGACGTAAATTGGACCTTAATCGGACGTCCTAGGGGACGTAAATTGGACCTTAACAGGACGTCCTAGTTTGGTCCAAAGCCACATTGCCAAATGTCCAATGGACGTCCACCTAACGTCCGAAGGGACCTAAATTGGACCTTAATCGGACGTAAATTGGACGTTAATCGAACGTAAATTGGACCTTAATCGGACGTAAATTGGACCTTAACAGGACGTCCTAGTTTGGTCCAAATGCCTCGTTGCCAAACGTCCACCTAAAGTCCGAGGGGACGTTCGGTGGACGTCAGTTGGACCTTCATAGGACGTCCCAGTTTGGTCCAATGTCGTGCTGCCGAACGTCCATCTAACGTCCTGAGAGGACGTTCGGTGGACGTCTAGCGACGATATTTAGACCTGTGGAGAATGTATTGTGGGAAATAAAAAATACATTTTTTAAGGAACTTATATTACATCTTATATAATTACAATTATTGGATATTACATTATTTACATTAAATTACAATTACACTTCTCCAAGAAATTAACGCACCACCTTAAAAATGATGCATTTTTGATGTCTCGAATTTCCTAAACCTGTTGTCCAATCTCAGTGATTTTTTTTATAATATTATAGCCTAGGCTACAGGTTACCTCCTTAAGCTTGTCATGAACGGGGAGCTATACTGCAATATATTATGTATTGTTATATTTCTATGTGATATGAAAATTAAAATTTGATAATTATAAACAGAATTCAATTTAATATAAAATATTTTCAATTTTCTCAACCACGGGCATATAAATTTAGAACAACCTGTATACAACAAATTGTTATATTTAATTTTAAGAAGTGATTAAATAAGACTCAAGTGAAATCGTTAAAAGGTCATTAAAATTTGTATATAGTAGAAAGTAATTTTAGAATGGGAATTAACTATTTTCTTTGAAATCCATTAAGCATATTTAGAAAGTTTAAAAATTGGTTTTGAGGAATACTGCGAATGAGAGTTGGTGGTGGAATTTTGGTTTGTGAATCTGGAAGGGATATTTAGAAAGTAGGGGAATGAATGACAAATAGAGAGCAGAATGTTTTGAGCTATCGAGAAGTGAAGTCGAGTAGTAGACGGTAGTGTACGGAGAGTGAGAAAGCCTGTGTAGTTCCGTGAGTGTGAAGTATCTATCGTAGAACGAGAGGTAGGCCAGGTTGAGAGTAAAAGAACCTCCTTGAGCCAAGAGTTCCCGGTAGCTGATTGCAGTTTCGAAAAAGGTAGAACACAGCATCACGACAGAAGCAGGAAACGAGAGCTATACGAGCTAGTTTCAGAGGAGAACATTACTGGAAGCCAGGACGAGGTTTGGATTGCAGCCAAGGATAGCAGGAAACGGGTCTTGTGTGAAGACATTCTCAGTGCACCAGAAAAAGGTCAGTCTCATTTGTTTGGACATGAATGTATGGGTTTTTCGTAGTAAATACCACATTTAAAATTGAAGAAACATAATCAATAATATCAGAAAAGCTTCATCAAACTTAAATAGAATTGTTGCTAATAAATCATAATAGTTAAATGTTAATAAAAACTTTCAATTGGAAATCAAAAGAAAATAAGATTCCCATGTGTAAATGTTATGTTTAAGAAAAATAAGATATAGCAAATATTAAGCAGTGATTGCCATTTAAATAAAATAAACAATATTTTGATTACAATTGTAACCCATATGTGTTATTATTTTACTCTTTTCTTTCCTATCCCGATTAGGAACCATTAAGAAATACTTAGAAGCCACGTATGTAAGTAATTAATTTTATAAAAAGCCCTGAGATTGAAAACATATTGATATGTGATCTGGTAAATTAATTAGATTATTATTAATGCATTGATTAAATTAAATGACATATAAAAATATTATCTCATATCAATAATCAAGATCACAACAACTGGCGCCCAACGTGGGGCATTGTTAAGTATTTCTAGTGGCAAATTTGAAGGATAGAAAGAGTAAAGCCGGTATTTGAAAATTTATATGCCTGTGGTAAAAAGTGAGATACTTACATTTGATAACATAAAATTTTAGATCTCTTTAGGTACAAATTTTACATAACTGATTTAATATTTTATTTTTACGATATTTACATTTGATATATTTATTGACAATTTATAATATTTGGGTGAGAAAAAGTCGTCTTGGTAACATACTAGTAAAATTTCATATTTGGCGGGGACAGTACTTCTTGAAAACAAATGTCTGTGACAAGAAGCCAAAGCAAAGACAACAAAAAACAAAAAGAACATTCAAATCAAGAGAATAATTCAGACCAAGAAGATATTTTAGACACGACAATCATGGCATCAGAACAGCAAGAATTATCAGGAATAGATAAATTATTACAAATGATGCAACTCCAGTCACAAAGAATAGAACAAAAAATGGATAAAAATCAGGAAGAAACATCAAAGAAAATGGATAAAGTGGATCAAAAAATGGATGAATCACAACAAAAAATGGATCAAAAAATGGAGGAAACACAACGAAAAATGGATGAAACACAACAAAAATTGGATCAAAAAATGGATGAAACACAACAGAAAATGGATGAAACACAACAAAAAATGGATGAAACACAACAAAAATTGGATAAAAAAATGGATGAAACACAACAAAAAATGAAACAAGCAATAGAAGAGAACAACAAGAAAATGGAGGAACGCATAGAAAAGGAAGTAAAAGGATGTTTAACAACAATGAAAAACGAGATGAAAGAACAAGAAATGAAAATTCAAGATAAAATAAAGGAGTTAACGAATGGCCAGAAAAAGGAAATAGAAAATTTGGAAAACAAGTTTGAAAACGCTATTCAAGCAATCAGAGAAGAAATGGAAAGAAAGATTGCGGAAATCAATATTCAACAAAATGTAGGAGAAAGAAGAGAAATGGTTATACATAGCACAGATGACGTGAAGATAAGGTTTGGCGGGGATGTAAGAAGATTACACCCAGTGCCGTTCATAAATAGCCTGAAAAAGAAAATACAACACATCGGAAATTTCGAAACAGCAAAAGAAACTATCAGAAACCATCTAAAATATGAAGCAAGCCTATGGTTCGATTGCAAAGAAGAAGAATTTGACAGTTGGCAACAATTTGAACAAAAATTTTTGAATTATTTCTGGGGAAAAGTCCAACAATTGGAAATTAACAAGGAATTGCAAAATGGGAAATACAATGATAGGATGGGTATATCAGAAAGGACATATGCATTACAAATTTACTATAACGCAAAACATTTACAATATAATTACTCATCGGAACAATTAGTCGAACTGATTGCAAGACATTTCGAAGAAACGCTGGAAGACCATATCACATTGCAAAACTACAAAGACATAGATAGTTTATGCCAATTCCTACAAATAAGAGAATCACGTTTAAGGGAAAGAAAATCAAGAAGGTCGCGAGAAGATTACAGGCCCCGAGAAACACAGGATTACAGAGATAGAAATCAAAATAGGAGGGACTATACAAGACGAGATTTTAATCCCAGAAGGGAAAACGAAAATAGAGACAACGGAAGAGGAAATTATGAACAAAGAAATAGGCAATGGAATGAGAACAGAAATCGAGAATACCAGAATAGAAACACCACACGCTCAAATCAAGAAAACAGAAATAATGGTAGACAAAATGAACAGGGATATCGAGAAAACCGAAACAGATCCGACAGACCAAGAGAAAATAGAAGAGAAGTAAATAATACCCAGACAGATGAATATGACGGAGAGAGACATTATGACGAAAATATAAACTACGATGAGCAACCGGCGTTTTTTCACGACGGCGCTCACTAAAAACCAAAAATCAAACAGGAATCTTTTGTAACCCCAAGGAGTTTATTAAATTGGCAAGGAACAACGAAAAGAAAAATGGAGTTAATTTAAAATTTGTGGATGGATTTATCAACGAGAAACCAATTAAAATTATGATAGACACTGGATCTGAAATAACATTGGTCAACAGAAAACTAATAGAAGAAGTTAACTTAACAAATTTAATTTACAAAATACCTAGGGTAAATTTAGTGGGCGCAAACAAACGGACATTGGCAACTATAAATGAAGGCATACGAGTAATGGTACGACTGGGTAAGAAGATGTATGCACTACAATGTGTAATAATGCCAAACATGTCACATGACATGATAGTAGGAGTTGACGAATTGGCAGAAAAACATGTAGTGATAGATTTTAAAAATAATACGATGAATCTAACAGAAGAAAAAGAAGAAGAACAGGACAAGGAACAGGAGAAACAAAATACGGACGAATCAGGTAAAGACCAAACAGTGGAAATGAATTTGGCAACGAAGCAAGGACAAAGAAGAAAAGGGAGAAAAAGTCAGAAAAAGACAAAAGAAAATGAAACCTGTGGCTCCTCAAAAGAAGAGTTGAGCCCAGAAGAAGAAAAATTGAGAGTATCAAAAGCAAAAGAAAACTGGGATTCCTCAAAAGAAGAGATGAGCTCAGGAGAAGGAGAAATAAAGCTAACAAATGAAAGCGAAAAAGATATAATCGAAACAGTGGCATTTGAAGAGGAGGCATATGAAAACGAGGATGCAGAATGCACGGTAAAAGTATGTGAAAAATCTGAGGAAAAAGACAGAAGATTGATATGGGAAAAAGGGAAAGACAACATAATAGCCGACACTCTAACACAGGATGAGGACACTGAAAATAAGGAAACAATTACTCTACAGGTGGGACTAATTAGAGTAATACAAGAAGAAGGGGTATAAGAGGTAGATTAAAGTAAGGAAATATACAGGGAGTTGGTTTTGCCTCGAGAAAATTTATTTAAAAATGCAGATAAATTTTATCGAATACAAGGCGGGGATTTGTTATATTTCTATGTGATATGAAAATTAAAATTTGATAATTATAAACAGAATTCAATTTAATATAAAATATTTTCAATTTTCTCAACCACGGGCATATAAATTTAGAACAACCTGTATACAACAAATTGTTATATTTAATTTTAAGAAGTGATTAAATAAGACTCAAGTGAAATCGTTAAAAGGTCATTAAAATTTGTATATAGTAGAAAGTAATTTTAGAATGGGAATTAACTATTTTCTTTGAAATCCATTAAGCATATTTAGAAAGTTTAAAAATTGGTTTTGAGGAATACTGCGAATGAGAGTTGGTGGTGGAATTTTGGTTTGTGAATCTGGAAGGGATATTTAGAAAGTAGGGGAATGAATGACAAATAGAGAGCAGAATGTTTTGAGCTATCGAGAAGTGAAGTCGAGTAGTAGACGGTAGTGTACGGAGAGTGAGAAAGCCTGTGTAGTTCCGTGAGTGTGAAGTATCTATCGTAGAACGAGAGGTAGGCCAGGTTGAGAGTAAAAGAACCTCCTTGAGCCAAGAGTTCCCGGTAGCTGATTGCAGTTTCGAAAAAGGTAGAACACAGCATCACGACAGAAGCAGGAAACGAGAGCTATACGAGCTAGTTTCAGAGGAGAACATTACTGGAAGCCAGGACGAGGTTTGGATTGCAGCCAAGGATAGCAGGAAACGGGTCTTGTGTGAAGACATTCTCAGTGCACCAGAAAAAGGTCAGTCTCATTTGTTTGGACATGAATGTATGGGTTTTTCGTAGTAAATACCACATTTAAAATTGAAGAAACATAATCAATAATATCAGAAAAGCTTCATCAAACTTAAATAGAATTGTTGCTAATAAATCATAATAGTTAAATGTTAATAAAAACTTTCAATTGGAAATCAAAAGAAAATAAGATTCCCATGTGTAAATGTTATGTTTAAGAAAAATAAGATATAGCAAATATTAAGCAGTGATTGCCATTTAAATAAAATAAACAATATTTTGATTACAATTGTAACCCATATGTGTTATTATTTTACTCTTTTCTTTCCTATCCCGATTAGGAACCATTAAGAAATACTTAGAAGCCACGTATGTAAGTAATTAATTTTATAAAAAGCCCTGAGATTGAAAACATATTGATATGTGATCTGGTAAATTAATTAGATTATTATTAATGCATTGATTAAATTAAATGACATATAAAAATATTATCTCATATCAATAATCAAGATCACAACAGTATATTATATCATATCACTCCCTATAGTAATGAGTGAGCCTGGAGACACGGAACTAATGGTTCCGTGTGTGCAGGCTCACTCATTACTATAGAGAGCGATGTGATATAATATATATTACAGTATATAGCTCCCCGTGCATGACAAGCTTAAGGAGGTAACCTATAGCCTAGGCTATAATATTATAAAAAAAATCACTTAGATGGGACAACTGGTTTAGGAAATTCGAGACATCAAAAATGCTCAATTTTTAAGGTGGTGCGTAATGGGCTGTATATTATACATATATTTCAAATCGACACCTTGCTCATTTGGAGATAATGGACAATTTCTTAAAAAGAAGATATTCTATCTATGTATACTTATTATATAGTGTAATATTATATTATAATATTATAATAATCATTCAACTTTTGTCTAATTTTTTTTCATCCGCCTTCGCTTTCTGTCTTTAGATAATTCAATATTATAAATAGATTATAAAATACTGAGATAAATACTTTTTTCTTACTAGGTACAATAACCAACCCAATCTGTTTGACAAAAGAACTTTATGGGTAGAGGTAATAAGTTAAGACGAACAAAAGGCGACTGCGGTAGCGAAACTTTCCTTTAACAATTGTAATTCAAAATTCAAGGAAATCTATACTTTATAGAAAATCAAAAAGATTGGCTAGAATACAAATATGTACTTATACAGTGTGTTTGGTAAAGAATAGGCCATAGATTAACCTTAGATTTCGGAGGGTAAAATAAGTCGATTTAAGTTAACTTTCGTTAGTACTAAAGTTGATAATAACCGAAATACAAGGTGTCAAATTTAAATTTTTATTTTATTTATTCTTGAATATTTCCTAACAGGCATGGGATAATATCACGAAATTTGGTAAGCGGGGTTTTTTTGGGACAAGAAATCTAAATTCAACACCAAAAATGATGTATTGCCCAGGAAATAATCAAGAATAAAATAAAAGTTTAAATTTGACACCCTGTATTTCGGTTATTATCATCTTTCGTACTAAAGTAAGTTAGCTTAAATCGACCTATTTTAAGCTCAGTAATCCAAGGTTAAGCTATGGCCCATTTTTTACCAAACACCCATAAGATTGAAAAATGTATGAAAAATATACCAGAAAGAATAAGAAATATATATCAAAGAGCATGAAAAAATATGTAAATGTAATAAAAAACGTAAATAATACCAATGTTTGGATACCAGTTGTCCTGGCTGGTGGTTTTGTCCATCATTCTCGGTGAGTTTGTCCTCTAGGCCATCAGGGATCGATAGGCTATGTCCAGACGGTGGTAGCAGCAGAGTCTGAATGCTTCCTCTTTGGCGTTCACTTACCAAGAAGTGACTGGCTGCAACGTGGAGCTCCAGTAGCTCTCTGGGGTTGATGGCTCCGAAAACTCCTCATCTGATCGAGGAATCAGGAACATAGACTGTTTCGGCACTTCAGAAAAACTCCAGGAGCAGGAATCCTCAGGGTGGTAGATTAAAATGTTGTGCGCCTATGTCAAAGGGGCACATAATGATCCATTGGATGGGCTTATGCATTGATGCTCTAAATGGCCCGATGAGGCGGTCGGACTCTGTGTTATGTGTTGTGAAACAGCGTCTTCATAGTTTTACGTAATATATAGTATATGTATAAGTATATTATACTTTAATTCGTATATAATATAATTTCTTACATTATGAAAATCAGTGGTTAATGAATAAAACTTTACGCGGGAGCCCTAACGACGACAACGACTGAGAGATCAACTCTCTAACTTCGAACTGATATCGGTGGGTGAATCGAAAATCTATCGCCTATCGTTATAAGGCTTGTTCCAACTCGACACAAAACCGTTCTTGAACCGCCACGCTCATGCGCAATAACGAACAATTATGCGCAGTAACACATTTTTCGTTACTGCGCGGTTCACGAACCGTTCAAGAACGGTTTTGTGTCGAGTTGGAACAAGCCTATAGTTTTGTGAACAGAGGAACCAAGTAGTGGAGGTGATTTTTAGACGTCCACAAAAAGTCCGTATTTCGTCCAGTACGGACATCCAAAGGACGTTCGTATTTATTCCACCATCGGAAGTCCGAAGGACGTATATATTTAGTCCACCGTATTCATATTTATTTCACCCGAAGTACGTCCAACGTCGGACGTCCACAGGACATCCATTTATAGTCCATAGACATTAGGACTAACACTGGACCTATTTTGGGCACGGCCACGTATATTCAACTTCAAGAAGATGCTCTTAAGATTCATTTTTAGTACAGATACATTGATAAAAATTATATTTTTGCTTACTAGAATTAATTAGCAAACTTATGTCATCTTGGTAACTAGAATAAAAAAACATTGTAACAAATAATTTACAAATAAGATTTTCACACTTTACAAAAAAAAAACAAAAACATGTTTAGAATATTAAACTGTGCAATTTTGAATTAAATATAATTATCTTTTCGATGTAAACTATTTTATTAACATAATTAAGTTAATATTTTATTGAATTATTTTGCTATTTTATCCCGTAATTCGTATAATATGTCGAATATGGACGATCAGCAAACGTCCGTATTTCGTCCAGTACGGACGTCCAAAGGACGTTCATATTTATTCCACCCGAAGGACGTCCAACATCGGACGTCCGAAGGACGTACATATTTAGTCCACCGAAGGACGTCCAACGTCGGACGTCCGAAGGACGTACATATTTAGTCCACCGAAGGACGTCCAACGCCGGACGTCCAAAGGACGTCCATTTATAGTCCATGGACGTTAGGACCAAAAATGGACCTATTTTGGACGTCCAGAGGACGTCGTGTGCTATTAGGGTTAGTTTACCTACTCCTCTTGGTTTTAAAACAAAGCTTAGCAATAACTCTGCTTCTACTGGGTCTACAGACCTGACACATATACCATTTTTTCACTTTTCTATAAGCTATATTTGCTATTTGCTAATTTTTTTTTCAATAAAGTAGGTACCTACTTTTTGAGTTATTTGCGAAAAACCGTCTAAAAACGTGTTTTTTTTTTGTTGAAAAATGAACATATTCACTCGCAAATATCTCTAAAAGTATTGACTTAGTGAAAAACTCTATAAAATAGAAGTTGCTTAGAATTAGTCAGTTTATTCAATTCCGGACTTATTTGAACGTATTTGTTTTCATCCCCGATAACGGACGAAACTCACGTCCAGATCAAAAGCACATATCGGCACAATATCACTTTTTTTCTTTAACATATTAGCTATGCGTGTCCCAAATTTTATGTCAAACCAAGCGTTTCTTCAAAATTCTGAACAAAAACCGTAAGTAAATTAAATGAAAATGTAAAAGGTACATTCCATGTCAAATCACTCAGGCAAAAAAATTTGGATCTCCGATTTGTCTGAAAATTGGTATATAGCTTCTGCGGGACGTAAAAAGAAGATATTTAAGGTCAAAAAATCTTTTTCTTCTTTTTTTCTCAAAATGTTATTTTATGCGATTTTACAGTGATTTGGTGTTTATTTAAACAAATTTGCATTTTCTGTCGTAAAGTTTCAATGAAAAACAATATTTTAATAGAAATGACTCAAAAATGTCATTATATGGCATTATAATAAGTTATTTTGAATCAAAACAAGATTTTGATCAAATTTTATAGTGTAAAAAACGTTAAAATACCGTTTTTTACATTTTCCTCCATTCCCAAAATACATCATCATCGATTTGGCTAAAAATTTGCCCGCAGATAGCTAAAAGATAGGACTTTAAGTGGTTAGAAGGATTTGAATTATATTACAATACCAAAAAAGTTACATGCAGTAATATCATACTCAAAAGTATATATTAGTCCAGTCGGGATAGCATTTGACCTTGAATGCCAAGCTGCACAAAAATTTATTTTTCTGATCTTTAGGGGAGTCAATAGTAGCCTAAATTTAAAATCGCGAATGAATTCCTCCGTTACGTTAGCGGCCATCTTGATTTTAAAGGAGAACCTGTTTTGCTCAATATCTCCGCCATTTTTAACTTTTCGACAAAAATGGAAGGAACTGAAATTGTTCCAAGTAAATCGTATTTACAATTATTACAATTTCTTTTTAACAATTTTTGTCGTGAGGTCGATATTTTCGAGTTAATTTTACTTACAGTAGACGCCTATATTTTTGACTATAATATTGCATGTAACTTTTTGGGTATTGTAATATAATTCAAATCCTTATGACCACTTAAAGTCCTATGTTTTGTCTATCTGTGGGCAAATTTTCAGCCAAATCGATTATGATGCATTTGGGAATGGAGAAAAATGTAAAAAAACGGTATTTTAACGTTTTCTACACTATAAAATTTGATCAAAAGCTTGTTTTGAATCAAAGTAACTTGTTATAATGCCATATAATGACATTTTTGAGTCCCTTCTATTAAAATATTATGTTTTTCATTGATACTTTACGAGAGAAAATGGAAATTTGTATAAATAAACACCAAATCACTGTAAAATCGAATAAAATAACATTTTGAGAAAAAAAGAAGAAGAAGATTTTTTGACCTTAAATATCTTATTTTTACGTCCCGCAGAAGCTATATACCAATTTTCAGACAAATCGGAGGTCCAAATTTTTTTTGCTCCAAAATTGAGTAATTTGAAATGGAATGACACAAAATTAATTTTTCAAACAAATATTTTAAGTCGTTATGAGAAAATTATAATTTAACAGATGAAATAAAATAAACACAATTCAACTCGTAAAATATTTGGACCCTTACCAGCCGAACAGGTAAAGAACCCACCTTTTATATTATACCTTTTCTACCTGGCCTCAAACGCTCGATATTTTTAACTCGTGGCAACCTCGATTGACGGCAATTAGACCGCAAATACACATTTTTATGTGGTGGAAGTCAAAATGGCTGTGAAGTGTAAAAATTTTTGTATATAATTTAAATTTTTAAAATCAAAATTTTAGAAAACTGAGAACGATACAGGGCATTAAAAAATGCGCTCAACAAACATACACGAATTTAAATTCGAAAATAATAGTATTTCTTAGTGATGCCAAATGACTGCAACATGAAAAGATGACATAATGATAGCGGGATGTATATATATATATATATATATATATATATATATATATATATATATATATATATATATATATATATATATATATATATATTGATGTGATCTTGATTATTGATATGAGATAATATTCTTATATGTTACTTAATTTAATCAATGTATTAATACTAATCCAATTAATTAACCAGATCACATATCAATATGTTTTCAATCTCAGGGCGAATTATAAATTAATTACTTACTTCCGTGGCTTCTAAATATTTCTTAATGGTTCCTAATCGGGATAGAAAAGAAAAGAGTAAAAAAAATACACATATGGGTTACAATTATAATCAAAATATTTTTTATTTTATTTAAAAGGCAATCAATGCTTAATATTTGCTATTTCTTATTATTCTTAAACATAACATTTACAAATGGGAATCTTATTTCCTTTTGGTTTTCAATTGAAAGTTTTTATTAACATTTAACTATTAGGAGTTATTAGGAACAACTCTATTTAAGTTTGATGAAGCTCTTCTGATATTATTGATTATGTTATTCAATTTTTTATGTGGAATTTAATACGAAAAACCCATACATTCATGTCCAAACAAATGAGACTGACCTTTTCCTGGTGAACTGAAAATGTCCTCACACAAAACCCTTTCCTGCTATCCTTGGCTGCGATCAAACCTCGTCCTGGCTTCCAGTGATGTTCTCCTTTGAAAAACTAGCTCGAATAGCTCTCGTTCCTGCTTTTGTCGTGATGCTGTGTTCTACCTTTTTCGAAACTGCTATCAGCTACCGGGACACTCTGGGCTCAAGGAGGTTCTTTTACTCTCGACCTGGCCTACTTCTCGTTCCAAGATAGATACTCCACACTCATGGAACTACACCGGCTATCTCACTCCTCGAACACTACCGTCTACTACTCGACTTCACTTCTCGACAGCTCAAAACATTCTGATCTCACTTTGTCATCCATTCCCCTACTTTCTAAATATCCCTTCCAGATTCACAAATCAATCTTCCACCACCAACTCTCATTCGTAATATTCCTCAAAACCAATTTTTAATCTTTCTAAATATGCTTAATGGATTTCAAAAGAAAATATTTAATTCCCATTCTAAAATACTTTCTAACTATTTACAAATTTTAATGACCTATTCTCTCTTTCAAATGAGTCTTATTTAGCATAGGCTAATGATCGAAACCTTCCGCGAAAAACGATAATGAACTATCATCTATTTCACTGAGTTTTATTTAGCATAGGCTAATGATCGACCTTCCGAGAAGAACGATAATGGTACGCGTCATTCACTTTGTTTATCTAAGCACATTGTTCCGAGTTTCGTACGCTTATTCTAATCACTTCTTAAAATTAAATATAACAATTTGTTGTATACAGGTTGTTCTAAATTTATATGCCCGTGGTTGAGAAAATTGAAAATATTTTATATTAAATTGAACTCTGTTTATAATTATCAAAATTTAATTTTCATATCAAATAGAAATATAACAAATCCCCGCCTTGTATTCGATAAAATTTATCTGCATTTTTAAATAAATTTTCTCGAGGCAAAACCAACTCCCTGTATATTTCCTTACTTTAATCTACGTCTTATATCCTAACTTACTATCTACTTCATGTAATTCTGTCTTTTATTCGTGATATTTGTATACATCGTGAATATTATAAATTCCTCGGATCTTTTCCGAGTTCCTGTGCCTCAACTCATAACTATTTATCCCATTTTCATTATTCACGATGTACGGGCCTTCGAAAACAGGCATCAACTTTGCGCAAATGCCCCCAGGAAGATTTGATACTCGTAATGCCCTCACGAGTACTTTTTCACCCTTTTGGAAAGTCACTGGTCTTCTTTTTCTATTTTGTTCCTGTCTTTGGATATATTTTTCGTTGCTTCGCCGTAATCTTCTCTGTACGGTTTCAATCACCTGTTGATATTCTTTTGGCTCTTGGTCTTCCCATGGCCTTATCGGCAATACACCCTTCATGATGTATTCTGGGGTCTCTTTTGTTACTGTGCTCGGAATTGTATTTAGATACCTTTCTATTTCCGCCATTTTCCTGTCCCAGTGGCGATGTTGACCATCTGTTGCAATGCGAAGAAATTTCGTCACTTCCTGTATGAATCGTTCCGAAGGATTACTCTGTGGATGCCTGATGCTGACAAAATTTGTCTCTGTTCCTCGTTCTCGAAGTTGTCCCTTGAAACGATCATTTCGGAAATACGTTGCATTGTCTAGTAGAATCTTTTTTGGTGTTCCTACTATGGCTATAAAATTGTCGATTTTTCTTAATATCTCCTCCCCCTTTGTGGTGCGGCAACTATATAATTTTACGTATTTTGAAAACACATCCACCATTACCAGAATATGTTTGTTCCTTTTAGTGGTCATAATTAGATCGCTTAACATATCTATTGCTACAATGTCTAGTTTGTTTCGGGCTTCAATATTTTTGGCAACATTTTCGTTTTTGAAATTCCGACTCTTATATTTTTGACATACATCGCACTTCTGGGTAATTACCTTTGCAATGCGGTAATCCTGTCGGCTGATGTAATTTTCCCTAAAAACGAGCCAAACTTTTCTGCTACCGATATGCCCATTGTCCTCATGTAATTTCTTTATTATCTTTTCGGCCAATGTCTGTGTCACTAAATATAGTTCCTTTCCGTCTATTCTCTTAAAATATATGTCATTTTCTACTTCCGCTCTTCTTTTCTCTCTTTCCTCTAGGTCTTCTTGGTTTGTCCTTATCTCATTTAACGAATATATCCCTTCTTCTTGTATTAATCTATTTAGTCCCACCTGTAGAGTAATTGTTTCCTTTTTTCCCGTGTCCTCATCCCGTGTTAGAGCGTCGGCTATTATGTTGTCTTTTCCTTTTATATATCGGAACTCAAAATCATACTCCTGTAATAATAGAATGCCTCTATGTATTCTATTATTTACTAATCTATTCTTCATGATATGTACTAAAGCTGCATGGTCTGTTTCGATTGTGAATTTTGCTCCCAATAAGTAAAACCTCAATTTGTTTACGCAATATAGTACACTGGCAAACTCCAATTCTGTAACACTATATTTTCTCTCATGTGTTTTAGTCACTCGCGATATAAAACATATCGGCACTTCTTGGTCGTTTTGTATTTGAGACAGAACTCCTGCAAATTTTTGTATGGACGCATCAGTTCGGAGTATAAAAGGTAAATTGTAAATGGGGTGGTATATTTTCGTTCCTTTTGCGAATTCTCGTTTTAATGTTTCGAAAGCTTCCTCCTGTTCTTCTTTCCAATTCCATTTTATTCCTTTTTTAAGCAACTTTATCAGAGGGATTTCCTTTTGGCTCAAATCGGGAATCAGTTTTTTAAAATAATTAATCGTGCCAAGAAAACCTCTCAATGTTTTCAAATTCCTTGGTCTTGGGTATTCATCTATGAGCTTGACTCTGTTTTCGGATAATCTTACTGTTTTGGTGTCCAATTGAAAACCCAAATAAATGACTTCTTTTTGAAAAAATTGACATTTTTCAATGTTTAATTTCAATCCCGCTGTGTCCAATTCTTCCAGAATTATTTCTATGTGTTTCAGATGACTCTGAGTATCTTGTGAAAAAATTAATAAATCATCGATATAATGAACTATGAAATCTTCGTGGCGATTCAAAATGGTATGTAGAGCTCGGACGAGTGCAGCACAAGCACTCTGCAATCCAAACGGCACTACCTTAAACCGGTAGACAATACCATCAATAGAAAAAGCGGTGTAGTTTCTACACTTTTCAGCTAACGGTATCAACCAAAAACTGTGTTTTAAATCAATTTTCGAAAATATGTGTGACCCGGTGATTCTTCCAAAAATGGCCTCGATGTTTAGAGGTGATTCATATTGTGATACAGTGTGCTGGTTGATATTCCTGGCATCTAAACATAATCTCAATTCTCCACTGCTTTTCTTTACTATCACAATCGGGTTAACATACGGTGAATCACATCTTTCGATGATTTGATCTTCCAACATTTTATTTATTTCTTCTTTCACCTCTTGTCGATACTTGTATGGAATCGGGTAAGTCTTTGATCGAAAATTTCCCAAGTTTTTCACCTCAAATGAATGTTCGTACTTTTTAGCCACTCTGTTTTCCTCATTGATCAAATTTTCGTAGTTTCTTAACATCAACCGCAATTCTTTTTCTTTCCCTTCTCCACATATCAATTTTCTGTCTTTTTTCTCAGATTCTTCACACATGTTTACCGTGCATTCTGCATCCTCGTTTGCATATACCTCCTCTTCAAATACCACTGTTTCAATCATATTCTTTTCACTTTCATTTTTTAGCTTTATTTCTTCTTCTCCTGAGCCCGTCTCTTCTTTTGAGGAATCCCAGGTTTCCTTTGTTTCTGATACTCTCAAATTTTCTTCTTCTGGGCTCAACTCTTCTTTTGAGGAGCCACAGGTTTCATTTTCTTTTATCTTTTTCTGACCTTTTCTCCTTTTTCTTCTTTGTCCTTGCTTCGCTGCCAAATTCATTTCCACTGTTTGTTCTTTACCTGATTCGTCCGTATTTTGTTTCTCATGTTCCTTGTCCTGTTCTTTTTCTTTTTCTTCTGTTAGTTTCATCGTATTATTTTTAAAATCTATCACTACATGTTTTTCTGCCAATTCGTCCACTCCTACTATCATGTCATGTGACATGTTCGGCATTATTACACATTGTAGTGCATACATATTCTTGCCCAGTCGTACCATTACTCGTATGCCTTCATTTATAGTTGCCAATGTCCGTTTGTTTGCGCCCACTAAATTTACCGTAGGTATTTTATAAATTAAATTTGTTAAGTTAACTTCTTCTATTAGTTTTCTGTTGACCAATGTTATTTCAGATCCAGTGTCTATCATAATTTTAATTGGTTTCTCGTTGATAAATCCATCCACAAATTTTAAATTAACTCCATTTTTCTTTTCGTTGTTTCCTGCCAATTTAATAAACTCCTTGGGGTGACAAAAGATTCCTGTTTGATTTTTGGTTTTTAGTGAGCGCCGTCGTGAAAAGACGCCGGTTGCTCATCGTTGTTTATATTTTCGTCATAATGTCTCTCTCCGTCATATTCATCTGTCTGGGTATTATTTACTTCTCTTCTATTTTCTCTTGGTCTGTCGGATCTGTTTCGGTTTTCTCGATATCCCTGTTCATTTTGTCTACCATTATTTCTGTTTTCTTGATTTGAGCGTGTGGTGTTTCTATTCTGGTATTCTCGATTTCTGTCCTCATTCCATTGCCTATTTCTTTGTTCATAATTTCCTCTTCCGTTGTCTCTATTTTCGTTTTCCCTTCTGGGATTAAAATCTCGTCTTGTATAGTCCCTCCTATTTTGATTTCTATCTCGGTAATCTTGTGTTTCTCGGGGCCTGTAATCTTCTCGCGACCTTCTTGATTTTCTTTCTCTTAGACGTGATTCTCTTATTTGTAGGAATTGGCATAAACTATCTATGTCTTTGTAATTTTGCAATGTGATATGATCTTCCAGCGTTTCCTCGAAATGTCTTGCAATCAGTTCGACTAATTGTTCCGATGAGTAATTATATTGTAAATGTTTTGCATTATTGTAAATTTGCAAAGCATATGTCCTTTCTGATACACCCATCCTATCATTGTATTTCCCATTTTGCAATTCCTTGTTAATTTCCAATTGTTGGACCTTTCCCCAGAAATAATTCAAAAATTTTTGTTCAAATTGTTGCCAATTGCCGAATTCTTCTTCTTTACTATCGAACCATAGGCTTGCTTCATATTTGAGATGGTTTCTGATAGTTTCTTTTGCTGTATCGAAATTTCCGATGTGCTGTATTTTCTTTTTCAGGCTATTTATGAACGGCACTGGGTGTAATCTTCTTACATCCCCGCCAAACCTTATCTTCACGTCATCTGTGCTATGTATAACCATTTCTCTTCTTTCTCCGACATTCTGTTGCGTCCTGTTTTCCGTGACTTGTTTTTCTATTTCTGTGATTCTTTTTTCCACTTCTTCTCTGTCTACTTGAATAGCATTTTCCAACTTGTTTTCCAAACTTTCCATTTTTTTTTCTGGCAATTCGTTAACTCCTTCATTTTTATTTCTTGTTCTTGCATGTGATCTTTAATTTTCATTTCTTGCTGTTCTATCTCGTTTTTCATTGTTGTCAAACATCCTTTTATTTCCTTTTCATACTTTTCTATGCGTTCCTCTATTTTCTTATTGTTCTCTTCTATTGCTTGTTTTGTTTCTTTTTGATTGTCATCCATTTTTTGCTGTGTTTCATCCATTTTTTGATCCACTTTATCCATTTTCTTTGATGTTTCTTCCATGGCTTGTTTCGTTTCACGTTGATTTTCATCCATCGTCCTTTTTGCTTCATCCATTGCTTGTTTTGTTTCTCTTTGATTGTCATCCAGTTTTTGTGACTGGAGTTGCATCAGTTGTAATAGTTTATCTATTCCTGATAATTCTTGCTGTTCTGATGCCATGATTGTCGTGTCTAAAATATCTTCTTGGTCTGAATGTTCTTTTTGTTTTTTGTTATCCTTGCTTTGGCTTCTTGTCACAGACATTTGTTTTCAAGAAGTATTATCCCCGCCAAATATGAAATTTTACTAGTATGTTACCAATACGACTTTTTTTTTACCCAAATATTATAAATTGTCAATAAATATATCAAATGTAAATATCGTAAAAATAAAATATTAAATCAGTTATGTAAAATTTGTACCTAAAGAGATCTAAAATTTTATGTTATCAAATGTAAGTATCTCACTTTTTACCACAGGCATATAAATTTTCAAATACCGGCTTTACTCTTTCTATCCTTCAAATTTGCCACTAGAAATACTTTACAATGCTTTCCACGTTGGACGACAGTTGATGTGATCTTGATTATTGATATGAGATAATATTCTTATATGTTACTTAATTTAATCAATGTATTAATACTAATCCAATTAATTAACCAGATCACATATCAATATGTTTTCAATCTCAGGGCGAATTATAAATTAATTACTTACTTCCGTGGCTTCTAAATATTTCTTAATGGTTCCTAATCGGGATAGAAAAGAAAAGAGTAAAAAAAATACACATATGGGTTACAATTATAATCAAAATATTTTTTATTTTATTTAAAAGGCAATCAATGCTTAATATTTGCTATTTCTTATTATTCTTAAACATAACATTTACAAATGGGAATCTTATTTCCTTTTGGTTTTCAATTGAAAGTTTTTATTAACATTTAACTATTAGGAGTTATTAGGAACAACTCTATTTAAGTTTGATGAAGCTCTTCTGATATTATTGATTATGTTATTCAATTTTTTATGTGGAATTTAATACGAAAAACCCATACATTCATGTCCAAACAAATGAGACTGACCTTTTCCTGGTGAACTGAAAATGTCCTCACACAAAACCCTTTCCTGCTATCCTTGGCTGCGATCAAACCTCGTCCTGGCTTCCAGTGATGTTCTCCTTTGAAAAACTAGCTCGAATAGCTCTCGTTCCTGCTTTTGTCGTGATGCTGTGTTCTACCTTTTTCGAAACTGCTATCAGCTACCGGGACACTCTGGGCTCAAGGAGGTTCTTTTACTCTCGACCTGGCCTACTTCTCGTTCCACGATAGATACTCCACACTCATGGAACTACACCGGCTATCTCACTCCTCGAACACTACCGTCTACTACTCGACTTCACTTCTCGACAGCTCAAAACATTCTGATCTCACTTTGTCATCCATTCCCCTACTTTCTAAATATCCCTTCCAGATTCACAAATCAATCTTCCACCACCAACTCTCATTCGTAATATTCCTCAAAACCAATTTTTAATCTTTCTAAATATGCTTAATGGATTTCAAAAGAAAATATTTAATTCCCATTCTAAAATACTTTCTAACTATTTACAAATTTTAATGACCTATTCTCTCTTTCAAATGAGTCTTATTTAGCATAGGCTAATGATCGAAACCTTCCGCGAAAAACGATAATGAACTATCATCTATTTCACTGAGTTTTATTTAGCATAGGCTAATGATCGACCTTCCGAGAAGAACGATAATGGTACGCGTCATTCACTTTGTTTATCTAAGCACATTGTTCCGAGTTTCGTACGCTTATTCTAATCACTTCTTAAAATTAAATATAACAATTTGTTGTATACAGGTTGTTCTAAATTTATATGCCCGTGGTTGAGAAAATTGAAAATATTTTATATTAAATTGAACTCTGTTTATAATTATCAAAATTTAATTTTCATATCAAATAGAAATATAACAATGTATATATATATATACATATATATATATATATATATATACATCCTACTATCAATTTGGCATCGATACATTATGCATTTACCATCGATTTGGCATCGTCTTGCAAAGTGGCATCTGTATATCGATGCCACTTTACACTACCTTAATAACTTTATTCCTGTACTTGCTACCAGAAGTCTAATCAGCTCGGTAGTTAGAGATTTGATTCCTTGATGTTACTTTAATATATCAGCTTTCCTTGTTTACCTCTTACTAAGTTATATAAGTTTATTCCATAAAATGTTTGAGTCCAAAATGATCGTACAGTGAAAATATTATATACATTTAGTTCAGTGTTTTACCGTTTTGTTGCTGCCGTTATATACATGAAAACGTATATCCCACTTTCATTATCAATCATTTTGGCATCAGAAATTTGGCATCACTGTTGAATACAATATTATTCACAACGAAAAATAGACAATTTGAGAATGTATATATTATTTTCATAAAGAAATCAGTCTGGCATCATGTTTTATTGTTTTCACCCAATTTTGAAAAAATGTGAAAACTTTGTACTATCCACGTCCGTCTGTCCGTCTGTCTGTAACCACAACTCCTCCGTCAATATACCAGCTAGAATGACAAATGAGGTATCAAATGAAAGCTGATAATCCAAGGATGTCTTTCCGTCGGTCCCTCCGACCGCAAATATAACTCCTCCGTCATTATACCAGGTAGAATGACAAATGAGGTGTCAAAAGAAAGCTTATAATACAAGGATGGTACTAAAGGTGAGATATTTGACTTAGGCGGTCTGTGACTCGGTCCCTCCGACCGCGAATATAACTTATCCGTCATTATACCAGGTAGAATGACAAATGAGGTGTCAAATGAAAGCTGATAATCCTAGGATGGTACTAAAGGTGAGATATTTGACCTAGGCTGTCTTTCCGTCGGTCCCTCCGACCGCGAATATAACTCCTCCGTCATTATACCAGGTAGAATGACAAATGAGGTGTCAAAAGAAAGCTTATAATACAAGGATGGTACTAAAGGTGAGATATTTAACTTAGGCGATCTGTGCGCCGGTCCCTCCGACCGCCAATATAACTCCTCCATCATTATACCAGGTAGAATGACAAATGAGGTGTCAAATGAAAGCTTATATTCCAAGGATGGTAATAAAGGTGAGATATTTGACCTAGGCTGTCTTTCCGACGGTCCGTACGACCGGGAATATAACTCCTCCGTCATTATACCATGTAGAATGAGAAATGAGGTGTCAAATGAAGGCTGATATTCCAAGGATGGTACTAAAGGTGAGATATTTGACCTACATGGTCTGTCCGTCGGTCCGTCCGACCGCGGGTATAACTCCTCAATCATTATACCAGGTAGAATGATAAATGAGGTGTCAAATGAAAGCTTATAATCCAAGGATGGTACTAAAGGTGAGATATTTGGCCTAGGCAATCTTTCTGTCGGTCCGTACGACCGCGAATATAACTTCTCCGTCATTATACCAGGTAGAATGACAAATGAGGTGTCAAATGAAAGCTTATATTCCAAGGATGGTACTAAAGGTGAGATATTTGACCCAGGCTGTCTTTCCGTCGGTCCGTACGACCGCGCATATAACCCCTCCGTCGTTATACCAGGTAGAATGACAAATGAGGTGTCAAATGAAAGCTGATAATCCAATGATAGTACTACAGGTGAGCGATTTGACCTAGGCTGTCTTTCCGCCGGTCCGTACGACCGCGACTATAACTTCTGCGTCTTTATACCAAGTAGAATGACAAATGAGGTGTCAAATGAAAGCTGATAATCCAATGATGGTACTACAGGTGAGCGATTTGACCTAAGCTGTCTTTCCGCCGGTCCGTACGACCGCGACTATAACTTCTGCGTCTTTATACCAAGTAGAATGATAAATAAGGTGTCAAATGAAAGCTTATAATCCAAGGATGGTACTAAAAGTGAGATATTTGGCCTAGACAATCTTTCTGTCGGTCCGTACGACCGCGAATATAACTTCTCCGTCATTATACCAGGTAGAATGACAAATAAGGTGTCAAATGTAAGCTGGTAATACAAGGATGGTACTAAAGGTGAGATATTTGACCTAGGCGATCTGTCGGTGGGTCCGTCCGACCGCGAATGTAACTCCTCTATCATTATACCAGCTATAATAATAAATGAGGTGTCAAATGAAAGCTTATAATCCAAGGATGGTACTAAAGGTGAGATATTTGAGCTGGGTACTCTTTCTGTCGGTCCGTACGACCGCCAATATAACTCCTCCGCCATTATACCGGGTAGAATGACAAATGAGGTGTCAAATAAAAGCTTGTGGGTGAAAACCTAGGACTTACGAAGTCCAATTTAAAAATAGGGCATATCAGAGATATGCCTTAGACATCATAGAAGACAATGACACAGAAAAATCAAACAAGCAATATGTCAAAAGGGCCTTAGTTATGTATCTTCGGTCCTGTTGGTCCAATCGTGATGTATAGCACCTCAAATGATAGGATTTGACAAACAGAATACAATGAGAGAAAAATCAAATACAACCTCATGTCAAAAGGGCCTTAGTCGCGTATCTTCGGTCCTATAAGACCAATCGTGACGTACGGCATCTCAAATAATAGGACTTGACAAATAAAATACAATGACACAGAAAAATCAAATACAGCAACAAGTCAAAAGGGCCCTAGTTATGTATATCTAGTCCTATTGGTCCAATTGTGACGTACAGCAGCTCAAATGGTAGGGTTTAATGAACAGAATACAATGACACAGAAAAATCAAATACAGCAATATGTCAAAAGGGCCTTATTTACGTATCTTCGCTCCTATTGGTCCAATCGTGGCGTACAGCACCTAAAATAACTGGATTTGACTAATATAATACAATGACGTATGAAAATCAATTACAGCATCATGTCAAAAGGGCCTTAGTCTTGTATCTACGGTTCTATTGGTTCAATCGTGACGTACAGCGTCTGAAATGATGGGATTTAACTGGCAGAATAAGATGGTGTAGACAAATGAAAATGACGGCATGTAATAACACTTTAAAATTGTAGAAATAAAATGGATTAACACACATGGTATGACATATTAGGTGAGAGTACTTAACAAATAGAATACGATTACATACGTCCAGTTTTTGACAAGCGACTTCTCTACATATGATAAACGCGAAAGGGCCCCAACGTTCACTGCTCGACATAGGCCTCCCGTTCACTGCATATACCCACTGCTTTCTGACGCTGTGACTTGAGAGGATAGGATTTAACGAATAGAACGACAAAGAAGACTAAACAAGGCAGCTCACGGGAAAAACACAACTGTCCGTTTTATACTCTACAGGGAAGCATCAAATATTCAACGTAAGAATATATTAGAGTATAACGGTATGATAAATTTTTTTCTTCTTTTTTTCATTTAGTGCATTCCGTACGTTTTTTAAACATAATCAGGAGAAGTTGTTGAATTTCTGAAGTCTATAAAAGAATTTCTTAACAAACCTTTTTTTAATTGTGTTATGGATTATTTTTAAGAATGTGTTTAAAAGGCAGTTCGCAGGCTTATTGTTCAATGGTCTTATCACTTTCAAGCGCCTGTCTTTTTTGTAGGACTATTAATTGTTACTTGTGATTTCAACCATTCTAGCGGGGCAATGCCTTTTCTATAACTGAAATGAATATTGTTATCCATTTAATTTTTTTCCTCAATTAATTGAATGCCTCCTACTGGTGTTTGGTCTAAGCTTACCGCTTTTCCCCATTTAAGCTAAACTGCTCGTCAAAAGTTAGGGATATAGAAAATTATGCTCATTTTCATAGCTAATTTTTTCGAGAACAGATTAACGGATTCCACTATTTTTTTTTAATATTTTAGATTTTTCTTTAGTATTTACACAGTTGTGCAAAGGTTTACACAAACTTCTTTTTTGTACTTATACCGAGTGGTAGGTATAAGTACAGAAAAGAAGTTTGAGTAAACCTCTTGATAGGTATTAGTTACGTATCTGCACTCCCATTGGTCCCAACGTGTCGTACGGCGGCTCAAATCATTGGAATCAGCCAACAGAATACAATGACTAGGGAGCGGATTTATATGCGATCAATTTTGATGAAATATTCGCATATATATGCGGTAAAAAATTACGAAATATGCGCAAGATATGCACAAAAATTCAAAAAATGCGCATTTCGGGAAACCACAAATTTTCTGTCTTATTTAGTAATCTTATTTATTATTTTTCAAATAAAATCATTTTTTATATATGCAATTTATTCACAGTTTTTACAAAAACTGCTACCAATAGTTACCTATTTAAAATAAAACAACAATATCACTATAAATATATCTTCGATTATAATTCACTACAATGTGTTTTTCCAAATTCTTTACGAGGAAACATATTCTTTGATCAGACAAAATATTTTTATAACTTGAAAAACTCCTTTCAACATCGATAATTGGTGCGTATTTAAAATAACTTGTTAATTTCCGTTAGAAAATCGTAAAACTTTGGCTAAAGGTGTAAATTCTCTTAACAATAGAGGATTTAAAAAATCACCAGAATTATAGGTAGGTACCTACCCTAATAGCACAAGGACGTCCAATGGACGTCCTTCACGGACTTTAGGGACTTCCATTGGACGTCCGTTTTCGTCCGAGGAACGTCCTTTATACGTCCTATTTTGGTCCAAATGTCGCGCTACCGAACGTCCATTGGACGTCCATCTAATGTCCGAGGGGACATATATTGGATCTTAATCGGACGTAAATTGGACCTTAATCGGACGTCCTAGGGGACGTAAATTGGACCCTAATCGGACGTAAATTGGACCTTAATCAGACGTAAATTGAACCTTAATCGGACGTAAATTGGACCTTAATCGGACGTAAATTGAACCTTAATCGGACGTAAATTGGACTTTAATCGGAAGTAAATTGGACCTTAATCGGACGTAAATGGGACCTTAATTGGACGTAAATTGGACCTTAATCGGAGTAAATTGGATCTTAATCGGACGTCTTAGGGGACGTGAATTGGACCTTAACAGGACGTCCAATTTTGGTCCAAATTCCACGTTGCCAAACGCCCAATGGAGGTCCACCTAACGTCCGAAGGGACGTTCGGTGGACGTCAATTGGGCCTTCATAGGACGTCCCAGTTTGGTCCAATGTATTGCTGCCGATCATCCATCTAACGTCCTGGGAGGACGTTCGGTGGACGTCTAGAGACGATATTTATACCTGTGGAGAATGTATTGTGGGAAATAAAAAATATATTTTTTAAGGAACTTATATTACATCTTATATTAATTTACAATTATTGGATATTAGATTATTTACATTAAATTATAATTACATTTCTCCAAGAAATTAACGCACCACCTTAAAAATGGGCCATTTTTGATGTCTCGAATTTCCTAAAGCCATTGTCCCATCTAAGTGATTTTTTTAATAATATTGTAGCCTAGGCTATATGGGCTACCTCCATAAGCTTGTCATGCACGGGGAGCTATACTGTAATAATATTATATCACATCGCTGAGGGAACTCTACATTACATATACTTTTCGAATCAAAACTTTTATTCCCTTAATATTATTACTTAAAAAATATATACTACATTCGTCTCGCTAAACTCGAAAAATAACTTATAAACCATAAAAATCTCCAAAAATATAAATGACATAAATGAGAATTGGCACAATTATTATTATGGTTTTAAGTTGATTTTTCGGATTTAACTACAATATTATGCAAAAAATTATGTTATATCGCAGATTTAAAATGGGTTTATCTCGAAAACAGTTATATTAAGTTTAGCGAGATGATTGTAGTACACTTTTTTTAAGTAAAAATATTAAGAGAATAAAAGTAGACTGGTACGCAGTCTGATTTTTGCATAAGAGTTTAATGAAATGGTAACAAATCAATTGGAAGTTCTGTCCGACAAAATACATGGAACGTTTTCGGTAGTCTGATGTTCCAAGTTTTTAACCTGTTCCACAATTAAAACTTCCCCGGTTCCAGTATTCCCGTACATCAAAGTTTGTCCGACTAGACACCGTGAAGCTATTAACAAATTTTCAGCTTGCTGTTAATCAACTTTTTTTATTACGCGGGATCCAGGTCTATAAATGAATACAATAAATAAGTAGGTAGGTACATATTATACACTTATTTATAGGAGTACAATTAATAGTAGAGCTGGTTTTTGGGATGTTACAAGCAGCATTTGCATTTTCACAGAGATACTTATGACAGAAATAATAAAATACCGAGACGGACTATTATTATAATAATTTACAATAGGACCCGACGGCCGACGCTATAGGGACAGGTAAAATTTATGACTGAACAATGCACCGAGCATCGATACAAGCAATATGTACCGGTCGAAGGTTATTTTTTATTGTGCCAAATGGACGTATATAGTACCTACCTTTAAAAATCGAATACACAAATTAAAAGATATTTAACAACCATAAAGATTTGTCAAACTCTATCACCGACTTCATGAAAACAAGTATTACTACATTCTTTGATGGTTTTTGCTGTAAATTTTAAAGGATTGACATGAAATTTGGCATACGCATAGCTAACATGCCAAAGAAAAAAAGTGATATTGTGCCAATGTGTTCTATTGCCCTGGGGTGAGTTTCACTCTTTCTCTGGGGTGAAAAACGTTCAAAATAAGTCCGGACTTCGATAAACTGATTAATATTAAGCAACCTTTATTCCATACTTACAAAGTATGTGTACTTACAAATTAGTATGTGAATTTGGGGGGTGAGTTTCACCCCGAGGAGGGGTGATATACAAAATATAGATAGATACACAAAAGATATACAAAAATGTTTCAAAACATCGAAAAAATGTGGTAAAATGCAAATATACATATCATATTATGATAAAATTGCGATTTTGGCGATTTGCCTTTTTGGATAGAATGATGATGATGTTGATTAGGATAAAACTGCGAAGAATTTTTTTATCGAAATATAGTAAAAAATATGAAAAATATACCAAAAAGCTTGAAAAAATATGTAAGTATGTAAGGAAAAACATAAATAATTAAATAAACTTTTGACAACACAACACAAAAGTTTGAAACACTCACTATTTGGATTGGTTGTCCTGGCTTGTGATTTTCTTCTTTGCAGATGACGCTCACGGATCGATGTCAATGTCCAACGGACGTCCGAGCACGGACGTCCAATGGACGTCCAAAGGACGTTCATATTTATTCAACACGTAAGTACGTCCAACGTCGGACGTCCGAAGGACGTTCATTTATAGTCCATCCGCATTAGGACTAAAACTGGACCTATTTTGGGCACACGTACGCTCAACTTCAAAAAGATGCTCTCAATATTCATCTGTAGTAAGGATACATTGATAAAAATTATATTTTTGCTTATTAGAATTAACCACCAAACTTCTATCATCTTGGTAACGGGAATAATAAAACATTATAAAGTCCACTTTACATCAACAATAATTGAACAAGAAATTGACGACAAGTTATTCAAGGTCAAATTTGGCTTATACAAAACACAATTCTACTTCCAATTTTGCCGTAAATAAACAGAAAATAAAGAAATTTGACAAAATAAAACATATCCAATTGTTCTATTTCATCAAATTCCTTCATTTTCTTTTACAAATCATACATTTTGTACTCGTCAAATTTGGCCTTGAATAACTTAGTCAATTTCTTGTTCAATTTATTGTTGATGTAGAGTGGACATAACGAATAATTTACCGATGAGATTTTCACACTTTACATAAAAACAAAAACATGTATTAGATATTAAACTACATATACAGTTTTGAATTAAATATGATTTATAATCTTTTCCATTTAAACTATTTTATTAACATAATTAAGTTAATATTTTATTAAATAATTTTGCTGTTTAATCCCCTTATTGGTAGAATATGTCCAATATGGACGATTGGAAAAGGTCCGTATTTCGTCCGAGTACGGACGTCCAAAGGACGTTCATATTTATTCCACCCGAAGGACGTCCAACACCGGACGTCCGAAGGACGTACATATTTAGTCCACCCGAAGGACGTCCAACGCCGGACGTCCAAAGGACGTACATATTTAGTCCACCTGAAGGACGTCCAACGCCGGACGTCCAAAGGACGTACATATTTAGTACACCCGAAGTACGTCCAGCGTCGGACGTCCAAAGGACGTCCGTTTATGGTCCATGGACGTTAGGACCAAAAATTGACCTATTTTGGACGTCCAAAGGACGTCGTGTGCTATTAGGGTATTAAATATAACAAAAGTATATAAAATTCGGATTTCCGGGTAAAACATCCTTCGTCATTTTAACATCCTACAATCATTTCATAACGGCGGCGTATTATCCTATAAGTACTTTGTGTAGAGATCGTTTATTTTCTAAGAAAAAATGAAAGGCGGTTAATGAGCTGTCTCTCTTGGTTCTCGAATTAATACAGACCACAGCCTGTGCGTGGAAATATTTTGTCGAATTAAAAAATTTAAATTTTGTTTTGGACTAATGAAATAAAACATTTTAGTAGTTCCAAAATGACACAAAATCTAGGCATCGGATAAAAAAGTTTATTTGAAGAAAGTGTATTTTTTGTTCTTCTTAATGGCGGTACAGGCTCGTTTTTTTAATATTGTATTTAATTACAGAATAATTTTCAAATATTACCTAATATATTTTTCAAATTGGGCTCTGTACCGCCATTCTTTATTATATTACGGATACGTGTGCCAAATATCTTGAAAAAATATTCAAAATTACAGCCGCAATCTTGGAACGCGTTTTGGCTACCTGTTGATCGCTACTGTATCACCTTAAACAATTTTTTAAACAAATTCACAAAAATAATTTTTTCATTACGAACCATTTTTTAGATAAGTTGGGTTATTCTGAGCAAAAAAGATATCTTGAGATTTTTCTCTAAAATTGATTTTTGTCGAGTTATATGGCCATTTTCGCATTTTTCAGGTTTTAAATCGCGTATAACTCGACAACAATCAATTTTAGAGAAAATTGACAAGAGACCTTTTTTGTTCAGAATGTCCAAAATTATCTAAAAAAAAATTGTTCAAAGTGAAAAAATTATTTTTGTGGATTTGTTTAAAAAATTGTTTAAACAATTTTTCGACCACGGCACCTTGTGAATATGTTATAAGGACCTCTTTTTGAGTAAGTTTGTGCAAAAAAATCGAATCGGAATAATTTCACTAACAGGGGCGACGATAAATCCGGGACTATAGCGCTAATTATTAATAATTAAAAATAACAGCTTTGTAATAAAATAATGACAAAAATCTCTTAAGGACCTTGAAGCAAGGGTTTGAAACTTGATCTGCTCACTTTTTAATTTCATAATAATAACTTTTAATCGAGTTATTAAGACTTAAAAATGGCCATTTTCGCATTTTTCAAATTTTTAATCGCATATAACTCGACAACAATCAATTTTAAACAAAAATGGCAAGACACCTTTTTTGCCCAGAATGACACAAGTTATCTAAAAAAAATTGTTCGAAATAAAAAAATTGTTTTTGTGAATTTGTTTCAAAAAAATTTTTTAAACAATTTTTCGACCAATGCACCGCCCGGCACCCTTTGGATATGTTATAAGGACCTCTTTTTGAGTAAGTTTGTGCAAAAAAATCGAATCGGAATAATTTCGCTAGCGGGGGCGACGATACTGCCCGGTCTACTTTTGATGCTGATGGTGATAGAATAGATACTTTTTATATAACAAAAATAAAACTTTTTTTAAACTCTTTAAAAAATTTGTGGCGGGTTTTCCCCGAAAAGTGCGTTATTTTTTGGACATTTTACGTTGAACTAGTCGATTTGGAATTTGACGAATAAGAACCAACTTTTGATTAGCTCCAACTCTGTTTTTATTGTGTGTCCAGACTTCATACATACATCATTTTTTTTACTGTTTTATAAGCTTTATATTTGCTAGGAATAGTTTTTCGATCAAATTCTTACTTTTTGATTTATTTGCGAAAAACCATCTAAAAACAAAAGTTACAAGGAATTTAATTAGTTTATCCACTTACGGACTTATTTGGACCTATATTTTTTCACACTCGAGAAGGGGGTGGTACTCATCCCCAGAAAAAAGCACACACTGGCACTCTGATGTTCATTTCGCGAAATATCGCAGGGTTCGTATTTAAAATTTTTAATTTACTCCTCACCCCTTTCCGTGGGGGTTCGTTTTTGGTATCATTCGATAGACTTTTGAAAAATATTGAACACGCATTTTTTAGTTTTTCGATCTGACGTTCATTTCGCGAAATATTCGCTTTTTTGTGAAACTTTGTGACTCGCCCATCATTTCTTCAGATTTGGGAACACTTAATAATCGGAGGGGGCCAAGTCAGGAGAGTAAGCCGCATGAGAAAGTAATTAGAACCCCAACTCGAATTTTTGCTACTGTCACAACGCTCTTGTGAGTCGATGTATTGTCTTAGGTCTTGAGAACACTTTTTTCTTCTGCTTATGGAGTCGTTTTTCATTCATCACATACCGGAACTCACCACATAAATTTTGAAGACCCTGACATCAAACCTGTATTAAATTATATGTGATCTAAGTAAGTTAATGAAAAGTCAGAATAGATAGAGTAGAACACTTATAAAAAAATTGTAACAAGCAATTGGACATCGTAAGTTCTAATTTTTCACAAAAAGTGACCGGAAGTTGAACCGGCAGTCGATATTTGAACCCTTCGTGTAACTTTTTGTCAGCTGATATGACGGATGAATTTTGTTCACCTACAGATATGGACGAACAGACAGGCATGAAACCGGAAGTATGTATTTGTTCTGGTCTTTCTTAGTCGTGTTGACCAATAGTTTGTACTATTTCGACGAATTTAAAACAGTACTTTCGGTTGCAACTCTGGAACAGGCAGTCCGAGGTCAAACTTCTCACATGTAATATCATATTTTGGTTATAGGCTTTCATTTGACACCTTATTTGTCATTCTTTCTGTCCTACTAATAGACGAGTTGTGTTTATTGACGGACAGACATGGATAATTCTAGGTTTTCACATTTAATGATAAAAACAATAATTATACAATTCAGTTAACCCGACTATATCATTGTGATAATGACTTCTTATCTAAAAGTGACAACGGCAATAATTGCCGTTGTAATAATTATTATTCCATTCACTCACGATAAAATATCGCAAAACCTCCAGATTTTAAAGAACCGCTTGGATTGACATAAAATTTGGCACACACGTAGCTAAAATGCCAAAGAAAAAAGTGAGATTATGCCGATATGTTCTCTTGTCCTGGATGTGACTTTCACCCCTTCTTGGAGGTGAAAAAACATACGTGCAAAATAAGTCCGGAAGTGGATAAACTGACTAATTCTAATTCTAAGCAAATTTTGTTCTATAAAAGTTTTAGGTCAATACTTTTCGAGGTATGTGCGAGTGAATATGTTTATTTTTCATAGAAAAACACGTTTTGGACGGATTTTCGCAAATAACTCAAAAAGTAAGTATGTACATATTTTATCGAAGAAAATATTCCTAGCAATAATATAGCTTATGAAAAAGAGGTGTCAGTATAAGGTCTGTAGACCCAGTAGAAGCAGGGTTGCAGCTAATGAAAAATAGGTTCTTATTCGTCAAATACCAAATCGAATATTTCAACGTAAAATAACCAAAAAAATAAAGCACTTTTCGGGAAACACTCATCATAACTCTTTTAAAGTGTTTAAAAAAAATTTTTTTTGGTGTTTTTAAAACAGTTTCTAGCGTGAAAAGTAAGCAAGTTACGCTGAAAATAAAATCGTTCCCTTTTTTTTGGCAAAAGAAAGTCATGAAAATTAATTGTTACCGCTTCACACGTTACTTTAGATAAATGTATTGTTTATACAGGGTGTCTCCGAAAATAGTGCGTTCCTTTAAGGTGTGGATATAATACACAATTTAGAACAAAAAGGTGTTGTAACATTTTTTCCTAAAGTTAACCGTTTCAACAAAAATTACGTTGTTCTCCATAAGAGTAAATTTTTATTTTCATAAATTTCTATGACCTGGTAACATGGCGTAGAAGAACCTGTGACTGTGAAATTTAATCTAATGGGACCCCTTGTTTATTTACTAATTGAGTATCAATTTGCATATCAAAATGTATTTTCGTTTTTTGGTCAAACGGCTGAATTTAGAATAAAATGTTATAAGACTTTTTTGCTCTACATTGTGCTTTCTATCTATACCTTTAAGGAACGCACTATTTTCGGGGAAACCCTGTATATGATCTGTAAGTTGCATTGGTTCAAAATGCTTATTTTTGAAAGGGGTTTTGTTGAAAGG